>NW_026844288.1:2500-12500 GCF_029955315.1 Cylas formicarius
GTCCGTTTCGTTTTTAAACGTCGGCCGAAACATGGAAAAAAAAACGATCGCTGCGAAGCGCGGAACCTCACCGCCGAAGCCGGGCTCTTTCCTAGCGTAAATCCGACGGCGTTCAGTCCTCCGATTGTCCGTCCGACCATAGTCGAATTCGTTCGCCGGCCTAACCGAATTTATTAATTTCGACGCGCGCGCGGTACTCGTACTCGTGTTGTCGTTGTTTTTGTCGCCGTTGTTTTCCGTCGTCAGTATTTGCGATAATATGGCAGAAAGCGAAGTGAAAGTGTCGACCGCGTCGGCCGCTTCTTCTCCGGCTCAAACCTCCGCGACCATTTCTTCGTCTTCGTCGACGACCGTGAAAAAGGAAAAGAAAGCCAAGAATCCCAGAACGAAACCCAACCATCCGCCGACTTCCGAAATGGTAAACAACGCCATAAAGGGACTAAAAGAGAGAGGCGGTTCTTCGTTGCAAGCCATAAAAAAATACGTGGCCGCCAACTACAAAGTGGACGCCGAAAAAGTGGCTCCTTTCATTAAAAAGTACTTGAAGTCGGCCGTCGCTGCGGGAACTTTGGTTCAAACCAAGGGCAAAGGTGCGTCCGGTTCGTTCAAATTGGCGTCTTCGACTTCTAATTCGGCGAAAAGCGGAGCCGCGTCCTCATCCTCGGAAAAAAAGAAGTCCGTGACCAGAACGAAGAAAGCGTCTCCGAAAAAAACCACCGGAGAAAAATCTGGCGCCGCAGGTGGTGGTGGTGGCGCTTCTTCGAAGCCCGCCGTAAAAAAGGCGGTCGCCGCCTCTCCGAAGGGAAAAGGAAAAAGCGGGGCCGCCGCGTCGTCCGTGGAGAAGAAATCGGCAGCTAAAAAATCCGCCGAAAAGAAAACCGCCAAAGGCGCCGCCGGAACGGCGGTAGCGGCGTCGATTAAAACCAAATCGCCTTCGAAAGCCAAAAAATCAAACAAGGGACCGACGAAGAAACCGAAAGCGCCCAAACCCAAAACGGCAAAATCGCCTCCCGTAGCCGCTTCCGGCAAAGTTAAAAAGCCCGTCTCGCCCAAAAAGAAGAAATGAACCGCCGAGAGAACGTCGATGGGTGTTTAAAAAAAAAACGAAATTTTCGAAACGGTTCTTATCAGAACCACAAAAAAAATCGCTATCGAATTCGTAACTATCTTCAAAGGCAAACTCGAATCCCGGGCGTCTCGGGGGTAAATAGAAAACGATTTCTTTAAAAAATATATATAAGTATAAATTTATTAAAAAATCTCGAAAAGGACTTCTCTTTTTCTTCTTTTTTCTCTTTTCCATTTCGTTCTCCCTACGACAAACTTATTCTAACTTATCCGCCGGCGAATTTTAAACTGCATCTCGTTTAACAACGAAGCGTAGTCGATTCCGACGACGATCACGCAAACATTAAGAGAAATATCCCCGCGAACGTATTTATATGAGAAGAAAGTCCGTTGACAAGCTCCTCCCACCGAAAAGCGAACAGGGGGCGGAGCTTGTTGACCGACTCCGTCGCGATATAAATACGTTCGCCGGGGTTTTTTCTCATTTCGATCGCGAAGACCGCTTTTCTTTGTGAATAATAATGCCTTCGAAAACCGGTGGAAAAGCCGCCGCGAAAAAGCAGAAGAACGAAAGCCGTCACCAAATATACCAGAGGTCGAAATAAAAACTCGTCCGGTTTTACAAAGCAACGGGGAGTGGGGGGGGTTCTTTTCAGAACCACTAATAATTTTTTTTAAAGACGTCGTTAGTTGCGAAAAAAAAAAAATCCAACCGGGCCGTTCTCAAATAATTAATAAATGAAAAAGTTTTATTTTTTATTTTCAATTTTTAACGAAATCTTAAAGGAAAATGATTTGTGGTTCTTAAAAGAACCGGTTTGTTGTTAATAATAATAAAAGAGATTATTATTAATCTTAAGCTCTCTCTCCCCTGATACGCCTCGCCAATTGAATATCTTTCGGCATGATCGTTACTCGTTTGGCATGAATGGCGCACAAATTTGTATCTTCGAAAAGACCGACGAGATAAGCTTCGCTCGCTTCTTGCAACGCCATTACCGCGGAACTTTGGAAACGCAGATCCGTTTTAAAGTCTTGAGCGATTTCTCTGACCAGTCGTTGGAACGGTAATTTTCGGATCAATAGTTCGGTGCTCTTTTGATAACGTCTAATTTCTCTCAAAGCCACGGTGCCCGGTCTGTAGCGATGAGGTTTTTTAACTCCTCCGGTTGCCGGTGCACTTTTTCTCGCCGCTTTGGTCGCCAACTGCTTTCGGGGCGCTTTTCCTCCGGTCGATTTACGAGCGGTCTGCTTGGTTCTGGCCATGATAATAAAACACGTTCGCGGACGTACTAGAACACCAAATCACTAACACTCGTCGACAGATAATGGCCGCACGAACGTCCGTCCGTTTAATTTGTACCCGAGCGTTTTCTCTTCTCATTGGTCCAATCGACCTTTTTGGGCGTGGCGAATTCCGACTCGACAAAACCGAAGCGCCGGACCGTTTTCGGTCAGTTGATCGTGGCACTTCGGACGGTTTTGTTTGTTATATATCGATCAGAGAACTCGGCTCGTATTAAAAATGACCGGTAGAGGGAAAGGCGGCAAAGGTTTGGGAAAAGGTGGTGCAAAGCGACATCGCAAAGTGTTGAGGGATAACATTCAGGGAATAACCAAGCCGGCCATTAGAAGATTGGCCCGTCGCGGAGGCGTGAAACGAATTTCCGGATTGATTTACGAAGAAACTCGTGGCGTTTTAAAGGTGTTTTTGGAAAACGTCATCAGAGACGCGGTAACCTATACGGAGCACGCCAAAAGAAAAACGGTAACGGCAATGGACGTGGTGTACGCCCTAAAAAGACAAGGTAGAACTCTTTACGGATTTGGTGGCTAAATTTTTCGTCGATCTTGCGGAAACACAAAAAAAAAAAAAAAAGGTTCTTTTCAGAACCACAAAATACGTTCCAAAGATTATTCGTTATTTCGAGTATAATGCCCAACAAACCATTATCGAGTCGAGGTAAGTTTTGAATTTTTAATTTCTCCCCGTGTTAGTGTGATTATTAAATCTGTGAAATAAAGGAAACGAAATCTCAAATAGAAAAGTATTTGTGGTCCTTACAAGAACCGTCTTCCTTCCCGGCGAAAACTTTATTTAGCTTTGTTGTCGGTTTTCTTAGGCAACAGAACCACCTAGCGATCTTAACTTCGGATAATAATTTGTTCAATTCCTGGGATCGGCAATTGTAAATGTCGAGGTATTATACCGGTTTTCTTATAGTCCGAAAGAGAAAACGTAAAAAGAAGGAACGTTTCTTTTTTTTTTTTTTTTTAATAATCTGTTAAATAAACGAAACGAAATCTCAAATAGAAAAGTATTTGTGGTCCTTAGAAGGACCGTTTTCCCATCGTCTTCCCTCGCCGCAATTTTTATTTTGCTTTGTTGTCGGTTTTCTTGGGCAAAAGAACCGCTTGAATGTTCGGCAAAACACCTCCCTGAGCGATCGTTACTCCCGATAATAATTTGTTCAATTCCTCGTCGTTTCGGATCGCCAGTTGTAAATGTCGCGGAATGATTCTGGTTTTCTTATTGTCCCTCGCCGCGTTACCGGCCAATTCCAAAACTTCGGCGGCCAAATATTCCATTACGGCCGCCAAATATACCGGAGCTCCGGCGCCGACCCTCTCCGCATAGTTTCCTTTCCGAAGTAATCGGTGAATTCTACCTACCGGAAACTGTAAACCGGCCCTGCTAGAACGAGACTTCGCTTTCCCTTTGACTTTGCCTCCTTTTCCGCGTCCCGACATCGTTATTACCGTTAATAGTACACGCACGAACGTTAACAGCACAATGACGCTCTCGCAGACCGTGGGCGCGCTATTTATAGGACATGGGCATGGACCAATGGGATTAGCGCTTCGGCGAACGATGCCCGGGGGCGGAGCTTGTCGGCCGACTCGGTTCTCAAATAAATAGCTGCGGCCCGGTGTGGGCCTTGTCAGTCCGTTACTTTGCGCGCGTCTAATCGATTGTAGAAAATGCCACCGAAAGTAAGCGGTAAAGCGGCGAAAAAAGCCGGCAAGGCTCAAAAAAATATTTCGAAGAGTGATAAGAAAAAGAAACGCAGGAGGAAGGAGAGTTACGCAATTTACATTTACAAAGTGTTGAAGCAAGTTCATCCGGATACTGGCATTTCGAGCAAAGCCATGTCCATTATGAATTCGTTCGTAAACGACATTTTCGAAAGGATTGCCGCCGAAGCTTCTCGTTTGGCTCACTATAATAAGCGATCCACTATTACTAGCAGAGAGATTCAAACGGCCGTGAGATTGTTGTTGCCCGGAGAGTTGGCCAAGCACGCCGTCAGTGAAGGGACCAAAGCCGTCACAAAATACACCAGTTCTAAATAAATGAGCGTCGACTTGGAGAGTGTAAATTCACCAAAAACGGTTCTTTTCAGAACCACAATTTTTATATATTAATCAATTCGTTTATTCATATCTTTCTTTCTTATTTTTTTTTTTTTCGAATCATAGTTAGATAAAAGTGCTTATCGTCGAAATAAATGGCAGGAACCCGGTTTCGCGTTTATTTCGATTGACGTTTTTGGTTAGCAAAATTGAATTTTCCTATTTTTTTATTTAATTAGGTCAGTTCGTGTTGAACGTAGTTTTGATTACTTTTTATTTGAGTGTGCTTAATTTTGTTTGTGTTTGTTTAGTTTTTGCGAATTGTGGTTCGTTTTGGTGAAGTTTTGCATGTTTTTTTTTTTGGTTTGGTTGATTTGGGTTTGTTACACGGTTAATTTTGGTTTCTTTTGCTGAATTTTCGCTAGTTTTGGTTACTTTGGTTTATTATTTCCAGTTTCGGCCGCTATTGGTTAGTTAGGATTATCGTTAGTTTTGGGTTTGTTTAGGATAATTTTGGCTTGTTTTTGTTAATTTTGACTACTTTTGCTTAATTTTGCTTAGTTTTGGTTACTTTGGTTTATTATTTCCAGTTTCGGCCGCTATTAGTTAGTTAGGGTTCATTTCGGTTAGTTTTTGTGAACGTTTCCTATTTTTGCTTAATTATCGTTAGTTTTGGTTTGTTTAGGATAAGTTTGGCTTGTTTTTGTTAATTTTGACTACTTTTGCTTAATTTTGCTTAGTTTTGTTTACTTTGGTTTATTATTTCCAGTTTCGGCCGCTATTAGTTAGTTATGGTTCGTTTCGGTTAGTTTTTGTGAACGTTTCCTATTTTTGCTTAATTATCGTTAGTTTTGGTTTGTTCAGGATAAGTTTGGCTTGTTTTTGTTAATTTTGACTACTTTTGCTTAATTTTGCTTAGTTTTGGATAATTTGGTTTGTTTTGCCGAACTTTGGCCAATTTTGGTTTGTTATGATTAATTTTGCTTAGTTGTGGTTATTTTTGTTCCTTTTGGTTAGTTTTGTTTAATTTTGGTTATATTCGGTTAATTTTGGTTAGTTTTGCTTATTTTTGCTTTGTTTCGGTTAGTTTTGCTTATTTTTCTCTGCTCGCGGCTAGCGGCAAAAACCTTTTATGGGAGTATATGTTAAAATGAATAAAATAAAAAAAAAAAAACAAAACTCTCTTCCCGCTGGTCCGCAATATTAAAGAAGACGGACTTATAAATGTTTAATAATGAATTTATTAAATCGCGAGAAAAAAAAATGCAAACACCCGAAATTAAAAATGATGGAGAGTATCGTCCGACAAAATCCGGGGACGGCGATTTATTTTTAAGTCGGAACCGGAACCGGCGGTCAGTTAACAAAAGTAAGTAAAGAAAAAAAAATATTTGAAAAAGTGCCCGCTTTAACCAAATCGAACGTAACCACGAGCGAAAGTTTCGCTCCGAACTTTATTTGCCCGCCGCAGCCGATATTCGGGTTTTCACGTGAAACGTTCGGAAGACTAAGGAATGGTCCGTTACCTATAATAGGTGAGATGGTCTCGAGCGCGACCGCCGCGTCGTGCGTATAGACACTTCTCCCTTCGCAGAGCAAAATGCTTTTTCGATCGTTAGATCGCCTTCGAGTCGACCGTTTGGCGCGATTAATTGGCTCGCTTAACATTTTCGTATCGTGGGTTCAATTTTTTAAGAAAAATTGGTTTCCTTCATCGGTACGGGAACGTAGACCGTTTTTCGTTTGCCATCGGCCCGTCTTCGTAGCAGCGATTGCTCGAGCGTTCGAAAACATTTTAAGGCTCCGCACCTTATACAGCTAGATCGCGAACTTAGCGGGTGTTTTAAAGTAAGATTTGGCACTTCGTGGTTCGAAAGCGGTCGCCCTATAATATTTTTCTTCCGAAAAATTTGCGATAACTCTCATCTAACCGAGCGAGTTTATATGCGAATCCGGAACGTTTCTTTCGAGAAATCTCGTGTCGCTTTCAATCTAGCGAAGAGTGATCGAGAGAATGTCCGAAAATTTCCGTCGATCGACGTTCGTTGCCCGAGGCACATCGGTTCGACGCGCGCCGCATTTTAAAGCTTATTATGCGCGCGCGAGTCGGATTGTTTGATCGCGCACTCACGTCGTCTCGATATTTATTACCAACAAAAAAAAATTGGACGGATCGCGTCCGAATAATAATAATAACGAGTGTGGCGTCGGGAACGGTTCATTTCCGTACTCGCACGCTATCACCGCCACACAAAGTGGTCGCGTCTGTTTCTATTTAAAAATAAAATAAACGCGTTTCGCGCGCGTAATTATTATTTTTAAAAAAGAGACTGTTTGTTGTCGTACCGCGCCCGATCGTCGTCATCCGTGGCGGCGGCGGCGGCGGCGCGCTCGACACGTAGAACAGCTCCCTGGTTGATCCTGCCAGTAGTCATATGCTTGTCTCAAAGATTAAGCCATGCATGTTTCAGTACAAGCCAAATTAAGGTGAAACCGCGAAAGGCTCATTAAATCAGTTATGGTTCCTTAGATCGTACCCACAATTACTTGGATAACTGTGGTAATTCTAGAGCTAATACATGCAAACAGAGGTCCGACCGGAGACGGAAGGAGTGCTTTTATTAGATCAAAACCAATCGGTGGCGGGTTCGCGCCCGACATCGTTCAACTTGGTGACTCTGAATAACTTTACGCTGATCGCACGGTCTCGCACCGGCGACGCATCTTTCAAATGTCTGCCTTATCAACTGTCGATGGTAGGTTCTGCGCCTACCATGGTCGTAACGGGTAACGGGGAATCAGGGTTCGATTCCGGAGAGGGAGCCTGAGAAACGGCTACCATATCCAAGGAGGGCAGCAGGCGCGCAAATTACCCACTCCCGGCACGGGGAGGTAGTGACGAAAAATAACGATACGGGACTCATCCGAGGCCCCGTAATCGGAATGAGTACACTCTAAACCCTTTAACGAGGATCAATTGGAGGGCAAGTCTGGTGCCAGCAGCCGCGGTAATTCCAGCTCCAATAGCGTATATTAAAGTTGTTGCGGTTAAAAAGCTCGTAGTCGAATTTGTGTCTCGCGCCGCCGGTTCATCGTCCGCGGTGTTAACTGGCGTGCCGCGAGACGTCCTGCCGGTGGACTTAGCCCGTTCACAGCGGGCGGTCCAACTCAATCCTGCCGCGGTGCTCTTCATTGAGTGTCGAGGTGGGCCGGCACGTTTACTTTGAACAAATTAGAGTGCTTAAAGCAGGCTAAAACTTCGCCTGAATACTGTGTGCATGGAATAATGGAATAGGACCTCGGTTCTATTTTGTTGGTTTTCGGAACCCCGAGGTAATGATTAATAGGAACGGATGGGGGCATTCGTATTGCGACGTTAGAGGTGAAATTCTTGGATCGTCGCAAGACGGACAGAAGCGAAAGCATTTGCCAAAAACGTTTTCATTGATCAAGAACGAAAGTTAGAGGTTCGAAGGCGATCAGATACCGCCCTAGTTCTAACTGTAAACTATGCCAGCTAGCGATCCGCCGACGTTCCTCCGATGACTCGGCGGGCAGCTTCCGGGAAACCAAAGCTTTTGGGTTCCGGGGGAAGTATGGTTGCAAAGCTGAAACTTAAAGGAATTGACGGAAGGGCACCACCAGGAGTGGAGCCTGCGGCTTAATTTGACTCAACACGGGAAACCTCACCAGGCCCGGACACCGGAAGGATTGACAGATTGAGAGCTCTTTCTTGATTCGGTGGGTGGTGGTGCATGGCCGTTCTTAGTTGGTGGAGCGATTTGTCTGGTTAATTCCGATAACGAACGAGACTCTAGCCTGCTAACTAGGCGTATTTAGACATCTCAAAGGCCGGCCGGCTCGGGGTTCGCCCCGTTGTCGCGCGCGGTTTTTACTGTCTGCGTACAAACAATTCTTCTTAGAGGGACAGGCGGCTTCTAGCCGCACGAGATTGAGCAATAACAGGTCTGTGATGCCCTTAGATGTTCTGGGCCGCACGCGCGCTACACTGAAGGAATCAGCGTGTCCTCCCTGGCCGAGAGGCCCGGGTAACCCGCTGAACCTCCTTCGTGCTAGGGATTGGGGCTTGCAATTGTTCCCCATGAACGAGGAATTCCCAGTAAGCGCGAGTCATAAGCTCGCGTTGATTACGTCCCTGCCCTTTGTACACACCGCCCGTCGCTACTACCGATTGAATGATTTAGTGAGGTCTTCGGACCGATACGCCGATGGCGTTTCGGCGTCGTCGATGTGTCCGGGAAGTTGACCAAACTTGATCATTTAGAGGAAGTAAAAGTCGTAACAAGGTTTCCGTAGGTGAACCTGCGGAAGGATCATTAAAGTGATAATAAAAATTACACAGTTTGTCTTTATTTAGTCGAACGAATTTTTGTCGCTGACGCTCGGTCGAAAATATCTCGCGTCGATCTTTAAGTCGGCCGCGATTAAATTCGACGACTACGACGACCACTCGACCACCGTAAAAAAGGGGAGAGAGGAGTAGGAGTAGGAGGAGCGCCGACAAAATTCCGGGTACCTAGACGGAACTCGAAGCGCGAAACCTAGTTTCGCGCTCGCCGTCGACAAGGTGTCAAACGATATTCGCCCGGAGCACCGAAAAGTACTTACACCCACCCGCGACCCGCGAGGAGGTGTGTATATAAACTTTAAACCGGCGCGGGTCGTCCGAACGCGAACGCGCGCGCGCCTACCGTCTGAATAATAAAGAACAAAGGGCGCGCGGCGAAGTGTTCCGTCGGATAGACCGGCCCGAAATCGAACTTTTTTTTTTTTTTTACGTCGAAAGGTATATACCTCGCCTTCCGTAAAAAAAATGTATGTGTCGATAACAACGCCGACGACTCTTTTTCGGAGACGAAAAGCGTTAAACCGATCGAAAAAAGATTACCCTAAACGGTGGATCACTTGGCTCGTGGGTCGATGAAGAACGCAGCTAATTGCGCGTCAACTTGTGAACTGCAGGACACATGAACATCGACATTTCGAACGCACATTGCGGTCCTCGGATTCTGTTCCCGGACCACTCCTGGCTGAGGGTCGTATCCAATTTAAAGACTGCTCGGTTTTTTCGCCCGCGAGGCGCGAGAAACGTCGGAGCGAGTTGGACGTGTAGCGCGGGAAGGAGTGAGGAGCAACAGCACGTTCGCGCTTAGCGCGCGATCTCTCTCCTACCCGGTCTCGCGACGTTTTAAAACGCGAAAGCGAAACTCCGGCCGCGTTCTAAGGAACGCGACCGAGTTTGCGAACGACGTCGATTTTCGACGCACCGGTTCGTCGCGTCGCGCTCGCTTAAAAGCGCGAGAGACGAGCGTAATTAAAACCGCCCGCGTATGTCGCAGGTCCGCGCAAAATTGACGATCGTCGTGTCCGTTATTTTCTCGATAAGAAGAAAAGGTGTCCGACGTCTGATCGTTTGCGGCCGCGTAACGAGTGGTGGATATAGCGGTTTTAAATATAAACGCTGAACCGTTTCGAAATTCACGTCTACGTTTTATATATATATTTATATATATATATATATATATATATATATATAATGATTTTATCGATCGACCTC
>NW_026844289.1:5000-16086 GCF_029955315.1 Cylas formicarius
CCAAAAATGGCCCACTTGGCACTCTGATTCGTGTCTCTCGCGGCTTCAATAATATATAAATAAATATATATAGTTCGAGCAAGCCGGAGATCTCACCCATTTAAAGTTTGAGAATAGGTTGAGGTCGTTTCGACCCCAATGCCTCTAATCATTCGCTTTACCGGATGAAACTCGTACGCTACGAGCGCCAGCTATCCTGAGGGAAACTTCGGAGGGAACCAGCTACTAGATGGTTCGATTAGTCTTTCGCCCCTATACCCAGTTCCGACGATCGATTTGCACGTCAGAATCGCTACGGACCTCCATCAGGGTTTCCCCTGACTTCGTCCTGACCAGGCATAGTTCACCATCTTTCGGGTCCCAGCGTGTACGCTCTTGGTGCGCCTCTTCTCGCGATGAGAACGAGACGCCCCGGGAGTGCGAGGCGACCGCTTTAAAGGCGAATCGCCCATCCTCCCTCGGTTCGCGCGAGACGAACCTTTACTTTCATTACGCCTTTAGGTTTAGCGAATCCCAATGACTCGCGCACATGCTAGACTCCTTGGTCCGTGTTTCAAGACGGGTCCTGAAAGTACCCAAAGCTATAGCGTCGCAGATCGGTCACGCTTTTTTACGAGCGAGGGTCGGTTCGAGAACTTCGAGGCCAACAGTCACCGGAGGTCGGTACCGGCACCGGGTCCGATAGCCGACTAGTATCCGGAGCGCTTGCCGCGAGTCGAACGCTTTTAAAGCGACCCGTGACCTTTCTCGTACCGTCGAGCGAGTCGGTCAGGATACCGCGGGTCCGCGCGATTCGAGAAAACCGCGCGGGCTCCGCCGCGGACCTTAGACCGACGCCCGACGGATCGCGACGTCCTACCAGGAGAAAAGTGCACGCGTTCGATGCCGGGTCGAAAAACGTAAGGCGCGGAAAAGGTAACGGGTAACCGTCCTCCCCGTCGCGCGAACGTCTCGCGCCGACTCCGAAACGCGAATGAATTTCTCCCTTCGACCTTTCGGGTTTCTCAGGTTTACCCCTAAACGGTTTCACGTACTATTGAACTCTCTCTTCAAAGTGCTTTTCAACTTTCCCTCACGGTACTTGTTCGCTATCGGTCTCGTGGTCATATTTAGCCTTAGATGGAGTTTACCACCCGCTTAGGGCTGCACTCTCAAGCAACCCGACTCTGAGGAGATCCCTCCCGCGATCGACGGCGGTCGCTACGGGCCTGGCACCCTCTATGGGCTGTGGCCCCGTTCAAGAAGGACTTGGACGCGCCGGACGATCTCGGGATAACGGAACCTCCCTAACACCACATTTCCCGGCGCCCGGTATCGGCCGCGGGATTCGGTGCTGGGCTCTTCCCTGTTCGCTCGCAGCTACTGAGGGAATCCTAATTAGTTTCTTTTCCTCCGCTTATTAATATGCTTAAATTCGGCGGGTAGTCTCACCTGCTCTGAGGTCGATCGATAAAATCATTATATATATATATATATATATATATATATAAATATATATATAAAACGTAGACGTGAATTTCGAAACGGTTCAGCGTTTATATTTAAAACCGCTATATCCACCACTCGTTACGCGGCCGCAAACGATCAGACGTCGGACACCTTTTCTTCTTATCGAGAAAATAACGGACACGACGATCGTCAATTTTGCGCGGACCTGCGACATACGCGGGCGGTTTTAATTACGCTCGTCTCTCGCGCTTTTAAGCGAGCGCGACGCGACGAACCGGTGCGTCGAAAATCGACGTCGTTCGCAAACTCGGTCGCGTTCCTTAGAACGCGGCCGGAGTTTCGCTTTCGCGTTTTAAAACGTCGCGAGACCGGGTAGGAGAGAGATCGCGCGCTAAGCGCGAACGTGCTGTTGCTCCTCACTCCTTCCCGCGCTACACGTCCAACTCGCTCCGACGTTTCTCGCGCCTCGCGGGCGAAAAAACCGAGCAGTCTTTAAATTGGATACGACCCTCAGCCAGGAGTGGTCCGGGAACAGAATCCGAGGACCGCAATGTGCGTTCGAAATGTCGATGTTCATGTGTCCTGCAGTTCACAAGTTGACGCGCAATTAGCTGCGTTCTTCATCGACCCACGAGCCAAGTGATCCACCGTTTAGGGTAATCTTTTTTCGATCGGTTTAACGCTTTTCGTCTCCGAAAAAGAGTCGTCGGCGTTGTTATCGACACATACATTTTTTTTACGGAAGGCGATGGTATATACCTTTCGACGTAAAAAAAAAAAAAAAGTTCGATTTCGGGCCGGTCTATCCGACGGAACACTTCGCCGCGCGCCCTTTGTTCTTTATTATTCAGACGGTAGGCGCGCGCGCGTTCGCGTTCGGACGACCCGCGCCGGTTTAAAGTTTATATACACACCTCCTCGCGGGTCGCGGGTGGGTGTAAGTACTTTTCGGTGCTCCGGGCGAATATCGTTTGACACCTTGTCGACGGCGAGCGCGAAACTAGGTTTCGCGCTTCGAGTTCCGTCTAGGTACCCGGAATTTTGTCGGCGCTCCTCCTACTCCTACTCCTCTCTCCCCTTTTTTACGGTGGTCGAGTGGTCGTCGTAGTCGTCGAATTTAATCGCGGCCGACTTAAAGATCGACGCGAGATATTTTCGACCGAGCGTCAGCGACAAAAATTCGTTCGACTAAATAAAGACAAACTGTGTAATTTTTATTATCACTTTAATGATCCTTCCGCAGGTTCACCTACGGAAACCTTGTTACGACTTTTACTTCCTCTAAATGATCAAGTTTGGTCAACTTCCCGGACACATCGACGACGCCGAAACGCCATCGGCGTATCGGTCCGAAGACCTCACTAAATCATTCAATCGGTAGTAGCGACGGGCGGTGTGTACAAAGGGCAGGGACGTAATCAACGCGAGCTTATGACTCGCGCTTACTGGGAATTCCTCGTTCATGGGGAACAATTGCAAGCCCCAATCCCTAGCACGAAGGAGGTTCAGCGGGTTACCCGGGCCTCTCGGCCAGGGAGGACACGCTGATTCCTTCAGTGTAGCGCGCGTGCGGCCCAGAACATCTAAGGGCATCACAGACCTGTTATTGCTCAATCTCGTGCGGCTAGAAGCCGCCTGTCCCTCTAAGAAGAATTGTTTGTACGCAGACAGTAAAAACCGCGCGCGACAACGGGGCGAACCCCGAGCCGGCCGGCCTTTGAGATGTCTAAATACGCCTAGTTAGCAGGCTAGAGTCTCGTTCGTTATCGGAATTAACCAGACAAATCGCTCCACCAACTAAGAACGGCCATGCACCACCACCCACCGAATCAAGAAAGAGCTCTCAATCTGTCAATCCTTCCGGTGTCCGGGCCTGGTGAGGTTTCCCGTGTTGAGTCAAATTAAGCCGCAGGCTCCACTCCTGGTGGTGCCCTTCCGTCAATTCCTTTAAGTTTCAGCTTTGCAACCATACTTCCCCCGGAACCCAAAAGCTTTGGTTTCCCGGAAGCTGCCCGCCGAGTCATCGGAGGAACGTCGGCGGATCGCTAGCTGGCATAGTTTACAGTTAGAACTAGGGCGGTATCTGATCGCCTTCGAACCTCTAACTTTCGTTCTTGATCAATGAAAACGTTTTTGGCAAATGCTTTCGCTTCTGTCCGTCTTGCGACGATCCAAGAATTTCACCTCTAACGTCGCAATACGAATGCCCCCATCCGTTCCTATTAATCATTACCTCGGGGTTCCGAAAACCAACAAAATAGAACCGAGGTCCTATTCCATTATTCCATGCACACAGTATTCAGGCGAAGTTTTAGCCTGCTTTAAGCACTCTAATTTGTTCAAAGTAAACGTGCCGGCCCACCTCGACACTCAATGAAGAGCACCGCGGCAGGATTGAGTTGGACCGCCCGCGTGAACGGGCTAAGTCCACCGGCAGGACGTCTCGCGGCACGCCAGTTAACACCGCGGACGATGAACCGGCGGCGCGAGACACAAATTCGACTACGAGCTTTTTAACCGCAACAACTTTAATATACGCTATTGGAGCTGGAATTACCGCGGCTGCTGGCACCAGACTTGCCCTCCAATTGATCCTCGTTAAAGGGTTTAGAGTGTACTCATTCCGATTACGGGGCCTCGGATGAGTCCCGTATCGTTATTTTTCGTCACTACCTCCCCGTGCCGGGAGTGGGTAATTTGCGCGCCTGCTGCCCTCCTTGGATATGGTAGCCGTTTCTCAGGCTCCCTCTCCGGAATCGAACCCTGATTCCCCGTTACCCGTTACGACCATGGTAGGCGCAGAACCTACCATCGACAGTTGATAAGGCAGACATTTGAAAGATGCGTCGCCGGTGCGAGACCGTGCGATCAGCGTAAAGTTATTCAGAGTCACCAAGTTGAACGATGTCGGGCGCGAACCCGCCACCGATTGGTTTTGATCTAATAAAAGCACTCCTTCCGTCTCCGGTCGGACCTCTGTTTGCATGTATTAGCTCTAGAATTACCACAGTTATCCAAGTAATTGTGGGTACGATCTAAGGAACCATAACTGATTTAATGAGCCTTTCGCGGTTTCACCTTAATTTGGCTTGTACTGAAACATGCATGGCTTAATCTTTGAGACAAGCATATGACTACTGGCAGGATCAACCAGGGAGCTGTTCTACGTGTCGAGCGCGCCGCCGCCGCCGCCGCCACGGATGACGACGATCGGGCGCGGTACGACAACAAACAGTCTCTTTTTTAAAAATAATAATTACGCGCGCGAAACGCGTTTATTTTATTTTTAAATAGAAACAGACGCGACCACTTTGTGTGGCGGTGATAGCGTGCGAGTACGGAAATGAACCGTTCCCGACGCCACACTCGTTATTATTATTATTCGGACGCGATCCGTCCAATTTTTTTTTGTTGGTAATAAATATCGAGACGACGTGAGTGCGCGATCAAACAATCCGACTCGCGCGCGCATAATAAGCTTTAAAATGCGGCGCGCGTCGAACCGATGTGCCTCGGGCAACGAACGTCGATCGACGGAAATTTTCGGACATTCTCTCGATCACTCTTCGCTAGATTGAAAGCGACACGAGATTTCTCGAAAGAAACGTTCCGGATTCGCATATAAACTCGCTCGGTTAGATGAGAGTTATCGCAAATTTTTCGGAAGAAAAATATTATAGGGCGACCGCTTTCGAACCACGAAGTGCCAAATCTTACTTTAAAACACCCGCTAAGTTCGCGATCTAGCTGTATAAGGTGCGGAGCCTTAAAATGTTTTCGAACGCTCGAGCAATCGCTGCTACGAAGACGGGCCGATGGCAAACGAAAAACGGTCTACGTTCCCGTACCGATGAAGGAAACCAATTTTTCTTAAAAAATTGAACCCACGATACGAAAATGTTAAGCGAGCCAATTAATCGCGCCAAACGGTCGACTCGAAGGCGATCTAACGATCGAAAAAGCATTTTGCTCTGCGAAGGGAGAAGTGTCTATACGCACGACGCGGCGGTCGCGCTCGAGACCATCTCACCTATTATAGGTAACGGACCATTCCTTAGTCTTCCGAACGTTTCACGTGAAAACCCGAATATCGGCTGCGGCGGGCAAATAAAGTTCGGAGCGAAACTTTCGCTCGTGGTTACGTTCGATTTGGTTAAAGCGGGCACTTTTTCAAATATTTTTTTTTCTTTACTTACTTTTGTTAACTGACCGCCGGTTCCGGTTCCGACTTAAAAATAAATCGCCGTCCCCGGATTTTGTCGGACGATACTCTCCATCATTTTTAATTTCGGGTGTTTGCATTTTTTTTTCTCGCGATTTAATAAATTCATTATTAAACATTTATAAGTCCGTCTTCTTTAATATTGCGGACCAGCGGGAAGAGAGTTTTGTTTTTTTTTTTTTATTTTATTCATTTTAACATATACTCCCATAAAAGGTTTTTGCCGCTAGCCGCGAGCAGAGAAAAATAAGCAAAACTAACCGAAACAAAGCAAAAATAAGCAAAACTAACCAAAATTAACCGAATATAACCAAAATTAAACAAAACTAACCAAAAGGAACAAAAATAACCACAACTAAGCAAAATTAATCATAACAAACCAAAATTGGCCAAAGTTCGGCAAAACAAACCAAATTATCCAAAACTAAGCAAAATTAAGCAAAAGTAGTCAAAATTAACAAAAACAAGCCAAACTTATCCTGAACAAACCAAAACTAACGATAATTAAGCAAAAATAGGAAACGTTCACAAAAACTAACCGAAACGAACCATAACTAACTAATAGCGGCCGAAACTGGAAATAATAAACCAAAGTAAACAAAACTAAGCAAAATTAAGCAAAAGTAGTCAAAATTAACAAAAACAAGCCAAACTTATCCTAAACAAACCAAAACTAACGATAATTAAGCAAAAATAGGAAACGTTCACAAAAACTAACCGAAATGAACCCTAACTAACTAATAGCGGCCGAAACTGGAAATAATAAACCAAAGTAACCAAAACTAAGCAAAATTAAGCAAAAGTAGTCAAAATTAACAAAAACAAGCCAAAATTATCCTAAACAAACCCAAAACTAACGATAATCCTAACTAACCAATAGCGGCCGAAACTGGAAATAATAAACCAAAGTAACCAAAACTAGCGAAAATTCAGCAAAAGAAACCAAAATTAACCGTGTAACAAACCCAAATCAACCAAACCAAAAAAAAAAACATGCAAAACTTCACCAAAACGAACCACAATTCGCAAAAACTAAACAAACACAAACAAAATTAAGCACACTCAAATAAAAAGTAATCAAAACTACGTTCAACACGAACTGACCTAATTAAATAAAAAAATAGGAAAATTCAATTTTGCTAACCAAAAACGTCAATCGAAATAAACGCGAAACCGGGTTCCTGCCATTTATTTCGACGATAAGCACTTTTATCTAACTATGATTCGAAAAAAAAAAAAATAAGAAAGAAAGATATGAATAAACGAATTGATTAATATATAAAAATTGTGGTTCTGAAAAGAACCGTTTTTGGTGAATTTACACTCTCCAAGTCGACGCTCATTTATTTAGAACTGGTGTATTTTGTGACGGCTTTGGTCCCTTCACTGACGGCGTGCTTGGCCAACTCTCCGGGCAACAACAATCTCACGGCCGTTTGAATCTCTCTGCTAGTAATAGTGGATCGCTTATTATAGTGAGCCAAACGAGAAGCTTCGGCGGCAATCCTTTCGAAAATGTCGTTTACGAACGAATTCATAATGGACATGGCTTTGCTCGAAATGCCAGTATCCGGATGAACTTGCTTCAACACTTTGTAAATGTAAATTGCGTAACTCTCCTTCCTCCTGCGTTTCTTTTTCTTATCACTCTTCGAAATATTTTTTTGAGCCTTGCCGGCTTTTTTCGCCGCTTTACCGCTTACTTTCGGTGGCATTTTCTACAATCGATTAGACGCGCGCAAAGTAACGGACTGACAAGGCCCACACCGGGCCGCAGCTATTTATTTGAGAACCGAGTCGGCCGACAAGCTCCGCCCCCGGGCATCGTTCGCCGAAGCGCTAATCCCATTGGTCCATGCCCATGTCCTATAAATAGCGCGCCCACGGTCTGCGAGAGCGTCATTGTGCTGTTAACGTTCGTGCGTGTACTATTAACGGTAATAACGATGTCGGGACGCGGAAAAGGAGGCAAAGTCAAAGGGAAAGCGAAGTCTCGTTCTAGCAGGGCCGGTTTACAGTTTCCGGTAGGTAGAATTCACCGATTACTTCGGAAAGGAAACTATGCGGAGAGGGTCGGCGCCGGAGCTCCGGTATATTTGGCGGCCGTAATGGAATATTTGGCCGCCGAAGTTTTGGAATTGGCCGGTAACGCGGCGAGGGACAATAAGAAAACCAGAATCATTCCGCGACATTTACAACTGGCGATCCGAAACGACGAGGAATTGAACAAATTATTATCGGGAGTAACGATCGCTCAGGGAGGTGTTTTGCCGAACATTCAAGCGGTTCTTTTGCCCAAGAAAACCGACAACAAAGCAAAATAAAAATTGCGGCGAGGGAAGACGATGGGAAAACGGTCCTTCTAAGGACCACAAATACTTTTCTATTTGAGATTTCGTTTCGTTTATTTAACAGATTATTAAAAAAAAAAAAAAAAAGAAACGTTCCTTCTTTTTACGTTTTCTCTTTCGGACTATAAGAAAACCGGTATAATACCTCGACATTTACAATTGCCGATCCCAGGAATTGAACAAATTATTATCCGAAGTTAAGATCGCTAGGTGGTTCTGTTGCCTAAGAAAACCGACAACAAAGCTAAATAAAGTTTTCGCCGGGAAGGAAGACGGTTCTTGTAAGGACCACAAATACTTTTCTATTTGAGATTTCGTTTCCTTTATTTCACAGATTTAATAATCACACTAACACGGGGAGAAATTAAAAATTCAAAACTTACCTCGACTCGATAATGGTTTGTTGGGCATTATACTCGAAATAACGAATAATCTTTGGAACGTATTTTGTGGTTCTGAAAAGAACCTTTTTTTTTTTTTTTTGTGTTTCCGCAAGATCGACGAAAAATTTAGCCACCAAATCCGTAAAGAGTTCTACCTTGTCTTTTTAGGGCGTACACCACGTCCATTGCCGTTACCGTTTTTCTTTTGGCGTGCTCCGTATAGGTTACCGCGTCTCTGATGACGTTTTCCAAAAACACCTTTAAAACGCCACGAGTTTCTTCGTAAATCAATCCGGAAATTCGTTTCACGCCTCCGCGACGGGCCAATCTTCTAATGGCCGGCTTGGTTATTCCCTGAATGTTATCCCTCAACACTTTGCGATGTCGCTTTGCACCACCTTTTCCCAAACCTTTGCCGCCTTTCCCTCTACCGGTCATTTTTAATACGAGCCGAGTTCTCTGATCGATATATAACAAACAAAACCGTCCGAAGTGCCACGATCAACTGACCGAAAACGGTCCGGCGCTTCGGTTTTGTCGAGTCGGAATTCGCCACGCCCAAAAAGGTCGATTGGACCAATGAGAAGAGAAAACGCTCGGGTACAAATTAAACGGACGGACGTTCGTGCGGCCATTATCTGTCGACGAGTGTTAGTGATTTGGTGTTCTAGTACGTCCGCGAACGTGTTTTATTATCATGGCCAGAACCAAGCAGACCGCTCGTAAATCGACCGGAGGAAAAGCGCCCCGAAAGCAGTTGGCGACCAAAGCGGCGAGAAAAAGTGCACCGGCAACCGGAGGAGTTAAAAAACCTCATCGCTACAGACCGGGCACCGTGGCTTTGAGAGAAATTAGACGTTATCAAAAGAGCACCGAACTATTGATCCGAAAATTACCGTTCCAACGACTGGTCAGAGAAATCGCTCAAGACTTTAAAACGGATCTGCGTTTCCAAAGTTCCGCGGTAATGGCGTTGCAAGAAGCGAGCGAAGCTTATCTCGTCGGTCTTTTCGAAGATACAAATTTGTGCGCCATTCATGCCAAACGAGTAACGATCATGCCGAAAGATATTCAATTGGCGAGGCGTATCAGGGGAGAGAGAGCTTAAGATTAATAATAATCTCTTTTATTATTATTAACAACAAACCGGTTCTTTTAAGAACCACAAATCATTTTCCTTTAAGATTTCGTTAAAAATTGAAAATAAAAAATAAAACTTTTTCATTTATTAATTATTTGAGAACGGCCCGGTTGGATTTTTTTTTTTTCGCAACTAACGACGTCTTTAAAAAAAATTATTAGTGGTTCTGAAAAGAACCCCCCCCACTCCCCGTTGCTTTGTAAAACCGGACGAGTTTTTATTTCGACCTCTGGTATATTTGGTGACGGCTTTCGTTCTTCTGCTTTTTCGCGGCGGCTTTTCCACCGGTTTTCGAAGGCATTATTATTCACAAAGAAAAGCGGTCTTCGCGATCGAAATGAGAAAAAACCCCGGCGAACGTATTTATATCGCGACGGAGTCGGTCAACAAGCTCCGCCCCCTGTTCGCTTTTCGGTGGGAGGAGCTTGTCAACGGACTTTCTTCTCATATAAATACGTTCGCGGGGATATTTCTCTTAATGTTTGCGTGATCGTCGTCGGAATCGACTACGCTTCGTTGTTAAACGAGATGCAGTTTAAAATTCGCCGGCGGATAAGTTAGAATAAGTTTGTCGTAGGGAGAACGAAATGGAAAAGAGAAAAAAGAAGAAAAAGAGAAGTCCTTTTCGAGATTTTTTAATAAATTTATACTTATATATATTTTTTAAAGAAATCGTTTTCTATTTACCCCCGAGACGCCCGGGATTCGAGTTTGCCTTTGAAGATAGTTACGAATTCGATAGCGATTTTTTTTGTGGTTCTGATAAGAACCGTTTCGAAAATTTCGTTTTTTTTTTAAACACCCATCGACGTTCTCTCGGCGGTTCATTTCTTCTTTTTGGGCGAGACGGGCTTTTTAACTTTGCCGGAAGCGGCTACGGGAGGCGATTTTGCCGTTTTGGGTTTGGGCGCTTTCGGTTTCTTCGTCGGTCCCTTGTTTGATTTTTTGGCTTTCGAAGGCGATTTGGTTTTAATCGACGCCGCTACCGCCGTTCCGGCGGCGCCTTTGGCGGTTTTCTTTTCGGCGGATTTTTTAGCTGCCGATTTCTTCTCCACGGACGACGCGGCGGCCCCGCTTTTTCCTTTTCCCTTCGGAGAGGCGGCGACCGCCTTTTTTACGGCGGGCTTCGAAGAAGCGCCACCACCACCACCTGCGGCGCCAGATTTTTCTCCGGTGGTTTTTTTCGGAGACGCTTTCTTCGTTCTGGTCACGAGACTTCTTTTTTTCCGAGGATGAGGACGCGGCTCCGCTTTTCGCCGAATTAGAAGTCGAAGACGCCAATTTGAACGAACCGGACGCACCTTTGCCCTTGGTTTGAACCAAAGTTCCCGCAGCGACGGCCGACTTCAAGTACTTTTTAATGAAAGGAGCCACTTTTTCGGCGTCCACTTTGTAGTTGGCGGCCACGTATTTTTTTATGGCTTGCAACGAAGAACCGCCTCTCTCTTTTAGTCCCTTTATGGCGTTGTTTACCATTTCGGAAGTCGGCGGATGGTTGGGTTTCGTTCTGGGATTCTTGGCTTTCTTTTCCTTTTTCACG
>NW_026844290.1:0-10000 GCF_029955315.1 Cylas formicarius
TCAGACGTCGGACACCTTTTCTTCTTATCGAGAAAATAACGGACACGACGATCGTCAATTTTGCGCGGACCTGCGACATACGCGGGCGGTTTTAATTACGCTCGTCTCTCGCGCTTTTAAGCGAGCGCGACGCGACGAACCGGTGCGTCGAAAATCGACGTCGTTCGCAAACTCGGTCGCGTTCCTTAGAACGCGGCCGGAGTTTCGCTTTCGCGTTTTAAAACGTCGCGAGACCGGGTAGGAGAGAGATCGCGCGCTAAGCGCGAACGTGCTGTTGCTCCTCACTCCTTCCCGCGCTACACGTCCAACTCGCTCCGACGTTTCTCGCGCCTCGCGGGCGAAAAAACCGAGCAGTCTTTAAATTGGATACGACCCTCAGCCAGGAGTGGTCCGGGAACAGAATCCGAGGACCGCAATGTGCGTTCGAAATGTCGATGTTCATGTGTCCTGCAGTTCACAAGTTGACGCGCAATTAGCTGCGTTCTTCATCGACCCACGAGCCAAGTGATCCACCGTTTAGGGTAATCTTTTTTCGATCGGTTTAACGCTTTTCGTCTCCGAAAAAGAGTCGTCGGCGTTGTTATCGACACATACATTTTTTTTACGGAAGGCGAGGTATATACCTTTCGACGTAAAAAAAAAAAAAAAGTTCGATTTCGGGCCGGTCTATCCGACGGAACACTTCGCCGCGCGCCCTTTGTTCTTTATTATTCAGACGGTAGGCGCGCGCGCGTTCGCGTTCGGACGACCCGCGCCGGTTTAAAGTTTATATACACACCTCCTCGCGGGTCGCGGGTGGGTGTAAGTACTTTTCGGTGCTCCGGGCGAATATCGTTTGACACCTTGTCGACGGCGAGCGCGAAACTAGGTTTCGCGCTTCGAGTTCCGTCTAGGTACCCGGAATTTTGTCGGCGCTCCTCCTACTCCTACTCCTCTCTCCCCTTTTTTACGGTGGTCGAGTGGTCGTCGTAGTCGTCGAATTTAATCGCGGCCGACTTAAAGATCGACGCGAGATATTTTCGACCGAGCGTCAGCGACAAAAATTCGTTCGACTAAATAAAGACAAACTGTGTAATTTTTATTATCACTTTAATGATCCTTCCGCAGGTTCACCTACGGAAACCTTGTTACGACTTTTACTTCCTCTAAATGATCAAGTTTGGTCAACTTCCCGGACACATCGACGACGCCGAAACGCCATCGGCGTATCGGTCCGAAGACCTCACTAAATCATTCAATCGGTAGTAGCGACGGGCGGTGTGTACAAAGGGCAGGGACGTAATCAACGCGAGCTTATGACTCGCGCTTACTGGGAATTCCTCGTTCATGGGGAACAATTGCAAGCCCCAATCCCTAGCACGAAGGAGGTTCAGCGGGTTACCCGGGCCTCTCGGCCAGGGAGGACACGCTGATTCCTTCAGTGTAGCGCGCGTGCGGCCCAGAACATCTAAGGGCATCACAGACCTGTTATTGCTCAATCTCGTGCGGCTAGAAGCCGCCTGTCCCTCTAAGAAGAATTGTTTGTACGCAGACAGTAAAAACCGCGCGCGACAACGGGGCGAACCCCGAGCCGGCCGGCCTTTGAGATGTCTAAATACGCCTAGTTAGCAGGCTAGAGTCTCGTTCGTTACGGAATTAACCAGACAAATCGCTCCACCAACTAAGAACGGCCATGCACCACCACCCACCGAATCAAGAAAGAGCTCTCAATCTGTCAATCCTTCCGGTGTCCGGGCCTGGTGAGGTTTCCCGTGTTGAGTCAAATTAAGCCGCAGGCTCCACTCCTGGTGGTGCCTTCCGTCAATTCCTTTAAGTTTCAGCTTTGCAAACCATACTTTCCCCCGGAACCCAAAAGCTTTGGTTTCCCGGAAGCTGCCCGCCGAGTCATCGGAGGAACGTCGGCGGATCGCTAGCTGGCATAGTTTACAGTTAGAACTAGGGCGGTATCTGATCGCCTTCGAACCTCTAACTTTCGTTCTTGATCAATGAAAACGTTTTTGGCAAATGCTTTCGCTTCTGTCCGTCTTGCGACGATCCAAGAATTTCACCTCTAACGTCGCAATACGAATGCCCCCATCCGTTCCTATTAATCATTACCTCGGGGTTCCGAAAACCAACAAAATAGAACCGAGGTCCTATTCCATTATTCCATGCACACAGTATTCAGGCGAAGTTTTAGCCTGCTTTAAGCACTCTAATTTGTTCAAAGTAAACGTGCCGGCCCACCTCGACACTCAATGAAGAGCAACCGCGGCAGGATTGAGTTGGACCGCCCGCGTGAACGGGCTAAGTCCACCGGCAGGACGTCTCGCGGCACGCCAGTTAACACCGCGGACGATGAACCGGCGGCGCGAGACACAAATTCGACTACGAGCTTTTTAACCGCAACAACTTTAATATACGCTATTGGAGCTGGAATTACCGCGGCTGCTGGCACCAGACTTGCCCTCCAATTGATCCTCGTTAAAGGGTTTAGAGTGTACTCATTCCGATTACGGGGCCTCGGATGAGTCCCGTATCGTTATTTTTCGTCACTACCTCCCCGTGCCGGGAGTGGGTAATTTGCGCGCCTGCTGCCCTCCTTGGATATGGTAGCCGTTTCTCAGGCTCCCTCTCCGGAATCGAACCCTGATTCCCCGTTACCCGTTACGACCATGGTAGGCGCAGAACCTACCATCGACAGTTGATAAGGCAGACATTTGAAAGATGCGTCGCCGGTGCGAGACCGTGCGATCAGCGTAAAGTTATTCAGAGTCACCAAGTTGAACGATGTCGGGCGCGAACCCGCCACCGATTGGTTTTGATCTAATAAAAGCACTCCTTCCGTCTCCGGTCGGACCTCTGTTTGCATGTATTAGCTCTAGAATTACCACAGTTATCCAAGTAATTGTGGGTACGATCTAAGGAACCATAACTGATTTAATGAGCCTTTCGCGGTTTCACCTTAATTTGGCTTGTACTGAAACATGCATGGCTTAATCTTTGAGACAAGCATATGACTACTGGCAGGATCAACCAGGGAGCTGTTCTACGTGTCGAGCGCGCCGCCGCCGCCGCCGCCACGGATGACGACGATCGGGCGCGGTACGACAACAAACAGTCTCTTTTTTAAAAATAATAATTACGCGCGCGAAACGCGTTTATTTTATTTTTAAATAGAAACAGACGCGACCACTTTGTGTGGCGGTGATAGCGTGCGAGTACGGAAATGAACCGTTCCCGACGCCACACTCGTTATTATTATTATTCGGACGCGATCCGTCCAATTTTTTTTTGTTGGTAATAAATATCGAGACGACGTGAGTGCGCGATCAAACAATCCGACTCGCGCGCGCATAATAAGCTTTAAAATGCGGCGCGCGTCGAACCGATGTGCCTCGGGCAACGAACGTCGATCGACGGAAATTTTCGGACATTCTCTCGATCACTCTTCGCTAGATTGAAAGCGACACGAGATTTCTCGAAAGAAACGTTCCGGATTCGCATATAAACTCGCTCGGTTAGATGAGAGTTATCGCAAATTTTTCGGAAGAAAAATATTATAGGGCGACCGCTTTCGAACCACGAAGTGCCAAATCTTACTTTAAAACACCCGCTAAGTTCGCGATCTAGCTGTATAAGGTGCGGAGCCTTAAAATGTTTTCGAACGCTCGAGCAATCGCTGCTACGAAGACGGGCCGATGGCAAACGAAAAACGGTCTACGTTCCCGTACCGATGAAGGAAACCAATTTTTCTTAAAAAATTGAACCCACGATACGAAAATGTTAAGCGAGCCAATTAATCGCGCCAAACGGTCGACTCGAAGGCGATCTAACGATCGAAAAAGCATTTTGCTCTGCGAAGGGAGAAGTGTCTATACGCACGACGCGGCGGTCGCGCTCGAGACCATCTCACCTATTATAGGTAACGGACCATTCCTTAGTCTTCCGAACGTTTCACGTGAAAACCCGAATATCGGCTGCGGCGGGCAAATAAAGTTCGGAGCGAAACTTTCGCTCGTGGTTACGTTCGATTTGGTTAAAGCGGGCACTTTTTCAAATATTTTTTTTTCTTTACTTACTTTTGTTAACTGACCGCGCGGTTCCGGTTCCGACTTAAAAATAAATCGCCGTCCCCGGATTTTGTCGGACGATACTCTCCATCATTTTTAATTTCGGGTGTTTGCATTTTTTTTTCTCGCGATTTAATAAATTCATTATTAAACATTTATAAGTCCGTCTTCTTTAATATTGCGGACCAGCGGGAAGAGAGTTTTGTTTTTTTTTTTTTATTTTATTCATTTTAACATATACTCCCATAAAAGGTTTTTGCCGCTAGCCGCGAGCAGAGAAAAATAAGCAAAACTAACCGAAACAAAGCAAAAATAAGCAAAACTAACCAAAATTAACCGAATATAACCAAAATTAAACAAAACTAACCAAAAGGAACAAAAATAACCACAACTAAGCAAAATTAATCATAACAAACCAAAATTGGCCAAAGTTCGGCAAAACAAACCAAATTATCCAAAACTAAGCAAAATTAAGCAAAAGTAGTCAAAATTAACAAAAACAAGCCAAACTTATCCTGAACAAACCAAAACTAACGATAATTAAGCAAAAATAGGAAACGTTCACAAAAACTAACCGAAACGAACCATAACTAACTAATAGCGGCCGAAACTGGAAATAATAAACCAAAGTAAACAAAACTAAGCAAAATTAAGCAAAAGTAGTCAAAATTAACAAAAACAAGCCAAACTTATCCTAAACAAACCAAAACTAACGATAATTAAGCAAAAATAGGAAACGTTCACAAAAACTAACCGAAATGAACCCTAACTAACTAATAGCGGCCGAAACTGGAAATAATAAACCAAAGTAACCAAAACTAAGCAAAATTAAGCAAAAGTAGTCAAAATTAACAAAAACAAGCCAAAATTATCCTAAACAAACCCAAAACTAACGATAATCCTAACTAACCAATAGCGGCCGAAACTGGAAATAATAAACCAAAGTAACCAAAACTAGCGAAAATTCAGCAAAAGAAACCAAAATTAACCGTGTAACAAACCCAAATCAACCAAACCAAAAAAAAAAAACATGCAAAACTTCACCAAAACGAACCACAATTCGCAAAAACTAAACAAACACAAACAAAATTAAGCACACTCAAATAAAAAGTAATCAAAACTACGTTCAACACGAACTGACCTAATTAAATAAAAAAATAGGAAAATTCAATTTTGCTAACCAAAAACGTCAATCGAAATAAACGCGAAACCGGGTTCCTGCCATTTATTTCGACGATAAGCACTTTTATCTAACTATGATTCGAAAAAAAAAAAAATAAGAAAGAAAGATATGAATAAACGAATTGATTAATATATAAAAATTGTGGTTCTGAAAAGAACCGTTTTTGGTGAATTTACACTCTCCAAGTCGACGCTCATTTATTTAGAACTGGTGTATTTTGTGACGGCTTTGGTCCCTTCACTGACGGCGTGCTTGGCCAACTCTCCGGGCAACAACAATCTCACGGCCGTTTGAATCTCTCTGCTAGTAATAGTGGATCGCTTATTATAGTGAGCCAAACGAGAAGCTTCGGCGGCAATCCTTTCGAAAATGTCGTTTACGAACGAATTCATAATGGACATGGCTTTGCTCGAAATGCCAGTATCCGGATGAACTTGCTTCAACACTTTGTAAATGTAAATTGCGTAACTCTCCTTCCTCCTGCGTTTCTTTTTCTTATCACTCTTCGAAATATTTTTTTGAGCCTTGCCGGCTTTTTTCGCCGCTTTACCGCTTACTTTCGGTGGCATTTTCTACAATCGATTAGACGCGCGCAAAGTAACGGACTGACAAGGCCCACACCGGGCCGCAGCTATTTATTTGAGAACCGAGTCGGCCGACAAGCTCCGCCCCCGGGCATCGTTCGCCGAAGCGCTAATCCCATTGGTCCATGCCCATGTCCTATAAATAGCGCGCCCACGGTCTGCGAGAGCGTCATTGTGCTGTTAACGTTCGTGCGTGTACTATTAACGGTAATAACGATGTCGGGACGCGGAAAAGGAGGCAAAGTCAAAGGGAAAGCGAAGTCTCGTTCTAGCAGGGCCGGTTTACAGTTTCCGGTAGGTAGAATTCACCGATTACTTCGGAAAGGAAACTATGCGGAGAGGGTCGGCGCCGGAGCTCCGGTATATTTGGCGGCCGTAATGGAATATTTGGCCGCCGAAGTTTTGGAATTGGCCGGTAACGCGGCGAGGGACAATAAGAAAACCAGAATCATTCCGCGACATTTACAACTGGCGATCCGAAACGACGAGGAATTGAACAAATTATTATCGGGAGTAACGATCGCTCAGGGAGGTGTTTTGCCGAACATTCAAGCGGTTCTTTTGCCCAAGAAAACCGACAACAAAGCAAAATAAAAATTGCGGCGAGGGAAGACGATGGGAAAACGGTCCTTCTAAGGACCACAAATACTTTTCTATTTGAGATTTCGTTTCGTTTATTTAACAGATTATTAAAAAAAAAAAAAAAAAGAAACGTTCCTTCTTTTTACGTTTTCTCTTTCGGACTATAAGAAAACCGGTATAATACCTCGACATTTACAATTGCCGATCCCAGGAATTGAACAAATTATTATCCGAAGTTAAGATCGCTAGGTGGTTCTGTTGCCTAAGAAAACCGACAACAAAGCTAAATAAAGTTTTCGCCGGGAAGGAAGACGGTTCTTGTAAGGACCACAAATACTTTTCTATTTGAGATTTCGTTTCCTTTATTTCACAGATTTAATAATCACACTAACACGGGGAGAAATTAAAAATTCAAAACTTACCTCGACTCGATAATGGTTTGTTGGGCATTATACTCGAAATAACGAATAATCTTTGGAACGTATTTTGTGGTTCTGAAAAGAACCTTTTTTTTTTTTTTTTTGTGTTTCCGCAAGATCGACGAAAAATTTAGCCACCAAATCCGTAAAGAGTTCTACCTTGTCTTTTTAGGGCGTACACCACGTCCATTGCCGTTACCGTTTTTCTTTTGGCGTGCTCCGTATAGGTTACCGCGTCTCTGATGACGTTTTCCAAAAACACCTTTAAAACGCCACGAGTTTCTTCGTAAATCAATCCGGAAATTCGTTTCACGCCTCCGCGACGGGCCAATCTTCTAATGGCCGGCTTGGTTATTCCCTGAATGTTATCCCTCAACACTTTGCGATGTCGCTTTGCACCACCTTTTCCCAAACCTTTGCCGCCTTTCCCTCTACCGGTCATTTTTAATACGAGCCGAGTTCTCTGATCGATATATAACAAACAAAACCGTCCGAAGTGCCACGATCAACTGACCGAAAACGGTCCGGCGCTTCGGTTTTGTCGAGTCGGAATTCGCCACGCCCAAAAAGGTCGATTGGACCAATGAGAAGAGAAAACGCTCGGGTACAAATTAAACGGACGGACGTTCGTGCGGCCATTATCTGTCGACGAGTGTTAGTGATTTGGTGTTCTAGTACGTCCGCGAACGTGTTTTATTATCATGGCCAGAACCAAGCAGACCGCTCGTAAATCGACCGGAGGAAAAGCGCCCCGAAAGCAGTTGGCGACCAAAGCGGCGAGAAAAAGTGCACCGGCAACCGGAGGAGTTAAAAAACCTCATCGCTACAGACCGGGCACCGTGGCTTTGAGAGAAATTAGACGTTATCAAAAGAGCACCGAACTATTGATCCGAAAATTACCGTTCCAACGACTGGTCAGAGAAATCGCTCAAGACTTTAAAACGGATCTGCGTTTCCAAAGTTCCGCGGTAATGGCGTTGCAAGAAGCGAGCGAAGCTTATCTCGTCGGTCTTTTCGAAGATACAAATTTGTGCGCCATTCATGCCAAACGAGTAACGATCATGCCGAAAGATATTCAATTGGCGAGGCGTATCAGGGGAGAGAGAGCTTAAGATTAATAATAATCTCTTTTATTATTATTAACAACAAACCGGTTCTTTTAAGAACCACAAATCATTTTCCTTTAAGATTTCGTTAAAAATTGAAAATAAAAAATAAAACTTTTTCATTTATTAATTATTTGAGAACGGCCCGGTTGGATTTTTTTTTTTTCGCAACTAACGACGTCTTTAAAAAAAATTATTAGTGGTTCTGAAAAGAACCCCCCCCACTCCCCGTTGCTTTGTAAAACCGGACGAGTTTTTATTTCGACCTCTGGTATATTTGGTGACGGCTTTCGTTCTTCTGCTTTTTCGCGGCGGCTTTTCCACCGGTTTTCGAAGGCATTATTATTCACAAAGAAAAGCGGTCTTCGCGATCGAAATGAGAAAAAACCCCGGCGAACGTATTTATATCGCGACGGAGTCGGTCAACAAGCTCCGCCCCCTGTTCGCTTTTCGGTGGGAGGAGCTTGTCAACGGACTTTCTTCTCATATAAATACGTTCGCGGGGATATTTCTCTTAATGTTTGCGTGATCGTCGTCGGAATCGACTACGCTTCGTTGTTAAACGAGATGCAGTTTAAAATTCGCCGGCGGATAAGTTAGAATAAGTTTGTCGTAGGGAGAACGAAATGGAAAAGAGAAAAAAGAAGAAAAAGAGAAGTCCTTTTCGAGATTTTTTAATAAATTTATACTTATATATATTTTTTAAAGAAATCGTTTTCTATTTACCCCCGAGACGCCCGGGATTCGAGTTTGCCTTTGAAGATAGTTACGAATTCGATAGCGATTTTTTTTGTGGTTCTGATAAGAACCGTTTCGAAAATTTCGTTTTTTTTTTTAAACACCCATCGACGTTCTCTCGGCGGTTCATTTCTTCTTTTTGGGCGAGACGGGCTTTTTAACTTTGCCGGAAGCGGCTACGGGAGGCGATTTTGCCGTTTTGGGTTTGGGCGCTTTCGGTTTCTTCGTCGGTCCCTTGTTTGATTTTTTGGCTTTCGAAGGCGATTTGGTTTTAATCGACGCCGCTACCGCCGTTCCGGCGCGCCTTTGGCGGTTTTCTTTTCGGCGGATTTTTTAGCTGCCGATTTCTTCTCCACGGACGACGCGGCGGCCCCGCTTTTTCCTTTTCCCTTCGGAGAGGCGGGCGACCGCCTTTTTTACGGCGGGCTTCGAAGAAGCGCCACCACCACCACCTGCGGCGCCAGATTTTTCTCCGGTGGTTTTTTTCGGAGACGCTTTCTTCGTTCTGGTCACGGACTTCTTTTTTTCCGAGGATGAGGACGCGGCTCCGCTTTTCGCCGAATTAGAAGTCGAAGACGCCAATTTGAACGAACCGGACGCACCTTTGCCCTTGGTTTGAACCAAAGTTCCCGCAGCGACGGCCGACTTCAAGTACTTTTTAATGAAAGGAGCCACTTTTTCGGCGTCCACTTTGTAGTTGGCGGCCACGTATTTTTTTATGGCTTGCAACGAAGAACCGCCTCTCTCTTTTAGTCCCTTTATGGCGTTGTTTACCATTTCGGAAGTCGGCGGATGGTTGGGTTTCGTTCTGGGATTCTTGGCTTTCTTTTCCTTTTTTCACGGTCGTCGACGAAGACGAAGAAATGGTCGCGGAGGTTTGAGCCGGAGGAAGAAGCGGCCGACGCGGTCGACACTTTCACTTCGCTTTCTGCCATATTATCGCAAATACTGACGACGGAAAACAACGGCGACAAAAACAACGACAACACGAGTACGAGTACCGCGCGGCGCGTCGAAATTAATAAATTCGGTTAGGCCGGCGAACGAATTCGACTATGGTCGGACGGACAATCGGAGGACTGAACGCCGTCGGATTTACGCTAGGAAAGAGCCCGGCTTCGGCGGTGAGGTTCCGCGCTTCGCAGCGATCGTTTTTTTTCCATGTTTCGGCCGACGTTTAAAAACGAAACGGACCGCTATTTCGAATAAGGTTTTAAAATACTATAAAGTTTGTTTCGCGAGCGAGCAGAACCGAAGCGAGAGAGATTTTCGAACTAAAATCACGACGAAAGTGGAGCTTTCAAATTTTCAAGGTAAACAATCGAAAAGCGAGTTT
>NW_026844291.1:0-7658 GCF_029955315.1 Cylas formicarius
TAAGTTATAATTATAATTAAAATAAAATTATTAGGATAATTAAAATATTTTCTTAAGAATAGTTCTATGTTGTGAGGATTAAATATTTCATTAGAATTTTTAAAATAGATAAAATAAGAGTCATATATATAAATTATTAAAATATTAATAAGATTAATAATAATAAAAGTAACTAAAATATTATAAAATTTTTTAAATTTATTATTGGAGGAAATTCTTGTTATATAAATAAAAATAATTATCAATGCTCCTACAATAATTATGAATAGAATATAAGATACTCAATAATTTAAATTTATTAATCCAATAATTAAGGAAATTATAATTGTTTGTAAAAGAATAATAATTCCCATTGAAATTGGATGATTAATAAGTAATACTATAATGGATAAGGATAAATTTATTCTTAATAAGAAATATATTATATCAGAAAATAGTTTAAATAAAATTTTAATTTTGGAGATTAAGGATAGAGTTTTCTTTTTCTGAAACTTAAAGAAATATTTCATTTCTGGTTTACAAGACCAGTATTTTAATTAAATTATTTAAGTTAAAATATAATGATAATTAATTTTTATATATTTAGAAGAGTAATGTTTATTATTGGTTTATTATTTTTTATTATAAAAAGTAATTATTTATTATTGATATTATTAAGATTAGAGTTTTTAGTTATTTCTTTATATTTTAATATAGGATTAGTATTAAGATTTAATTTAAGAGATTATTTTTTTTTAATAATATTTTTAACCGTAAGTGTATGCGAAGGTGCTTTAGGTTTAGCAATGCTTGTATTAATAATTCGAAGATATGGAAATGATTATTTAAATTCTATATTATTATTATGATAAAATATATTCTTATATTAGTAATATTGATACCTTTAAGTTATTTAAATATATTTTGATTGATTCAATTTATAATATTTATTATTAGTTTTTTTTTAATACTTGGATTTAGAATACAGAATTATATAATTAATATTAGATATATATTAGGTATAGATATTATATCTTTTTGTCTTAGATTATTAAGTATTTGAATTGGTTCTTTAATAATCATAGCTTCTGAAAATTTATATAGAAAAAATAAATATAGAGATCTTTTTTTATTTTTAATTTGTTTATTAATAATTTTTTTATTATTATCATTTATATCAATAGATTTATTTATATTTTATTTATTTTTTGAAGCTAGATTAATTCCAATTTTAATTTTAATTATTGGATGGGGTAGACAACCAGAACGTTTAGATGCTGGATTTTATTTGTTAATATATACATTATTTGGATCATTCCCATTATTATTAGGTATTTTTTTTATTTTTTATATATATGGAAGATTAACTTTTTTTAATTTAGAAATTTCTTTTAGATTAATTTTATATTTAAGTATAGTGTTAGTATTTTTAATTAAAATACCGATATATTTTTTTCATTTATGGTTATTAAAGGCTCATGTAGAGGCCCCAATTTCTGGATCAATAGTATTAGCTGGCGTTTTATTAAAATTAGGAGGATATGGGCTTATTCGAGTAATAATTATATTTTTAGATTTTAAATTTATAAATTTATTAATTATAAATATTTCATTGTTCGGAGCTGTAGTTATTTCTATAATTTGTTTACGTCAAAGAGATATAAAATTATTAATTGCTTATTCTTCTGTTTCTCATATGGGTTTAGCTTTAGCTGGAATTATAAGGTTAAGTTATATAGGTATAATTGGGGCTTTAATTATAATAATTGCCCATGGTTTATGTTCTTCTGGTTTATTTAGTATTGCAAATATAATATATGAACGAACAATAAGACGAAGAATTTATTTAAGAAAAGGATTTTTAAATATTATACCTTCTTTAAGCTTATGAATATTTTTATTATGTTCTTCAAATATAGCAGCCCCCCCCTCAATAAATTTATTAGGTGAGATTTTTTTAATTAATAGTTTAGTCAGATTTAGAAATTTGAATATATTATTTTTATTTTTAACTACATTTTTTAGAGGGGCTTATTCATTATATTTATATTCTTTTTCTCAGCATGGAAAATTTAGTTCTTATATTTTTAGATTTATAAATATAAATATTCGTGAACATTTTTTATTATTATTACATTGAATACCTTTAAATATTTGTTATTAATTAGAAATTTATTAATTTATAATTTTTAATAAACTTAAATATTTTATATAAATAAAATATTAATTTGTGGAATTAAAGAAATGGAAACATTTTAAGTAATAAAAATTTGTAAAATTTATTCATTTTGGATTTTGATTTTTTCTGTATTATTAATTTTAATTAGTATAAATTTATTAATTAAGGATAAAGTTTATTTGTTAGAGTATGAATTATTAAATTTTAATTCCGTTTCTTTAATTTTTTCTTTATTAATTGATTGAATATCTTGTATATTTATAGGATATGTATTATTTATTTCCAGAATGGTAATTTTATATAGAGAAGATTATATAAAAGGAGATTTAAATATTTCTCGATTTATCATATTAATTTTGCTGTTTGTTATTTCTATATTATTATTAATTATTAGCCCAAATTTAGTGTCAATTTTATTAGGATGAGATGGCTTGGGCTTAGTGTCTTATTTATTAGTAATTTATTATCAAAATGTTAAATCTTATAATGCAGGTATGTTAACAGCTTTGTCTAATCGTATCGGAGATGCGGCTTTATTATTATCAATTTCTTGAATAATAAATTATGGTAGTTGATCTTATATTTATTATTTAAATTTTATAAAAAGAGATTTTTCTATACAGGTATTAGTATTATTTATTGTTTTAGCTGCATTTACTAAAAGAGCTCAAATTCCTTTTTCTTCATGATTGCCAGCAGCTATAGCTGCCCCAACTCCCATTTCTTCATTAGTTCATTCATCTACTTTAGTAACTGCAGGAGTTTATTTATTAATTCGATTTCAAGAAGCTTTTAGTAGAAGATTAATATTTTTAATATTATTTTTAAGAATAATAACTATATTAATATCTGGTATTGCAGCTAATTTTGAGAATGATTTAAAAAAAATTATTGCTTTATCAACATTAAGGCAGTTAGGATTTATGATAAGAATTTTATTTTTAGGTAGAGTAGATTTAGCTTTTTTCCATTTATTAATTCATGCTTTATTTAAAGCTTTAATGTTTATATGTGCAGGAATTATTATTCATAATTTTAGAGGATGTCAGGATATTCGTTATATAGGAAGATTAATTAATCAAATACCGGTTATTTCTAGAATTTTTTTTTTTAGAAATATAGCCTTATGCGGGATACCATTTTTATCGGGATTTTATTCTAAGGACTTAATTCTAGAAAGAATAAGAATAGGATATATAAATATATTTATATTTTTTATTTTTTATTTATCTATTGGTTTGACAGTAATATATACTTTTCGATTAATTAATTATTTAGTTTTAGGTGATTATAATTATTATAGTTTATGTTCTATTCAAGAAAGAAATAATTTGATAATAAAGAGATTATTTGGATTATTAATTTTTATCGTTATTAGAGGGAGGATGTTTTCTTGAATTATTTTTATTTATCCTATATATTTTTTTTTACCTTTAATAATGAAATTACTATCCTTTTTAATAATTTTATTAGGGATTTATTTAGGTTTTAAGTTATCAAAAATAAGAATTAATATAAAAATTAAATCTCTAAGGTTTCTTAATTTAGTGAAGTTTCAATCTTTTATATGAAATATACCAATTTTATCAACTTATGGGCTGAATCATTTAGTATTAAATTTAGGTCAAAAATTAAATTATTTAGATCAAGGATGAATGGAGTATTATGGAAGAAAAAAATTATTTTTTTTATTAATTAATTCTTCTAAGGGATTACAAAAGATTTTTATAGATAAATTTAAAATTTTATTATTTTTATTTTTAATTCTTATTTTTACTTTTATTTTAATTATTTAATTTAATAATTTAAATAGCTTATATAATAGAGCATAGTATTGAAGATACTAAGGAAATAATTTTATTTTTAAATAATAAATTTATAGATAAATATATCAATTTTACAGTGAAAATGTAATGTTTTAAATTAAACTATATAAATATTTCTATGTATATATATATATATATATATATATAGAAATATAAACGCACTTAGCGCTTTGAACCTATGTTAGAAGCATAGTTTAAAGAATATTTCTTTAATTGGAGAAAACTCAATTTTATCATTAACAGTGATAGACCTCTATTTTGGTTTCAATTAAAGTAAGGATTATTCATCTAAATTTTAGGTCGAAACTAAAGGCAATTTTTTGCTTCATACTATTTTATAAGATAAATTTATGGAATATCTTTTAAATGCAAATTAAATGTTTTTCTTAAACTATTATCCTTTAGTTTGATCATTCTAATGCCCCTAATTTCCATTCGTGAAATAACCCCAGTAAAAGAATAATTAAAAAAAAACTAATAGAGTAAAATAATCTAAAAATATTTGAAAATTTTAATGAGAAAATAATTGGTAAGAGTAATGTTAATTCAATATCAAAAATTAAAAAAATTAGAGCAATTAAGAAGAAATGTAATGAAAATGGTATACGAGAATTATTTTTTGGATCAAATCCACACTCATAGGGCCTACTTTTCTCACGATCGATTAATGTTTTTATAGATAAAAAATTAATTAAGATTATTAATATTAAAATAACGATTATAATTATTAATGATAGATAAAAAATTATTATTATTATTTATACTAAAAATTTAGATTTTTTGATTGGAAGTCAAATATAATAATTTATATTATATAAATAAAATTATCTTCTTCATCAGTAAATAGATAAATATAAAAATAATCATACTACATCTACAAAGTGTCAATATCATGCGGCAGCTTCAAATCCAAAGTGATGAATTGAAGAAAAATGCCTAATAAATAGACGAATTATTATAATTAAGAGAAATGTAGTACCAACAATAACATGAAATCCATGAAATCCAGTTGCTATAAAAAAACAAGTTCCATAAATAGAATCTGAAATTGAAAACGAAGCTTCATAATATTCAAGAGCTTGAAGTAGAGTAAAGTAGATCCCTAGGCCAATAGTTCATATAAGTCTTTGAAGTGCTTGAGAATAGTTATTTTCTATTAATCTATGATGAGCCCAAGTTACTGTAATACCTGAAGATAACAAAATTAATGTATTTAATAAGGGGATATTTATAGGATTAAAAGTATTAATTGATTTAGGGGGTCATATTATTGCCAATTCAATATTAGGAGAAAGACTATTATGGAAAAATCTTCAAAAAAATGAAATAAAAAATAAAATTTCAGATGTAATAAATAAAATTATCCCTCATCGGAGCCCGGATGAAACTTTTAGAGAATGCAATCCTTGGAGGGTTCTTTCTCGTGTAATATCTCGTCATCATTGAAATAAAATTAATAGTATAGAAATTAATCTAAAAATCAATAGATCAATTTGATATAAGTGGAATCAAGAAATAAGCCCTATTAATAGATTTAATAAATTAAAAGAAATTAATAGTGGTCAAGGCCTTGGATTTACTAAATGAAAAGGATGATTTTGAGTTGTCATTAATGAATTTCTCTAGCATAAAGAGTAATAAGAATAGAAAATACATATGCTTGGATTAAGCTCACTGCAGATTCTAAAATTAGTAATAAAATTTGAATAAAAATCAAAACATTAATTGTTAGAAAATTTATATATTGACCTATATTTCCTAATAAGGTTAATAATAAATGGCCGGCAATTATATTAGCCGTTAAACGAATGGCTAATGTTATTGGGCGAATTAAATTTCTAATTAATTCAACAATTACTAAAAATGGCAATAAGAGAGCAGGGGCTCCCATGGGCACTAAATGAGCTAATATATTTATTGTATTAAAGGTAATGCCAAAGATTATAAAAGTTAGTCATAATCTTAAACTTAAACTTAAAGTAATAGGTATATGGCTGGTTCTAGTAAAAATGTAAGGGAATAATCCTATGAAATTATTTAGTATAATAAAAATAAAAATTCTTAATAAAATTAATGTTGATCTTTTTATATTTTGAGGAAGCAGGATTTTTAATTCTTTATGAATTCTTCTAGTAAGAATAATTCAAGATATATTATAACGAGAAGGAATAAATCAGAAAAAAGATGGTAATAGAATCAAACTTAATATAATTCTTAGCCAATTAAGTTAAATAAATTTGTAGAAGGATCAAATGAAGAAAATAAATTTATTATCATTTTCAGTAAGTTTTAGGTAAATTTAAATTTTTAAAATAAATTTTATTATTAATTTAGGCAAATAAATATAATAAGTTAAAATAATAATAATAATAAAAATTCTAATTGTGTAAATATATAAAAATGATCAACTTAAAGGAGCTATTTGTGGTATTAAAAACTAACGGGGCGCAGATATTTTTAACTTGACAAGTTAATGTTTTATAATAAAACTAAGTTTTTCATTAGAAGTAATTTTTTAGTTTACTATAAATTGATTTAAGAGATCAATGCTTAAAATTTCAGCCATCTAATGTTAATTATTTTTTAATCATTTAAGAAAAAAATTAGAAGAGATTCTTTCTACTACAATAGGTATAAACCTATGATTGGAACCGCAAATTTCGGAGCATTGACCAAAGAAAAATTCCGGTTCGATTAATAAATATATTTGCTTGATTAAGACGTCCAGGAGTTGCATCAATTTTTAGCCCAGCTGAAGGTAAAGCTCATGAATGGATGACATCTTCTGAAGTAATTAATAGGCGAATGTAAGTGTTAAAAGGAATTACTATTCGATTATCAACATCTAATAATCGAAAGTTGAAGTTATTTTGTGGAATTATATAAGAGTCATAATTGAAATTTTGTAAATCTGAATATTCATATGTTCAGTATCATTGATGTCCGATAATTTTAATAGAAAGGGCAGGTTTATTTAGTTCATCTATAATATATAATAATCGCAGAGATGGCAAAGCAATTATAATTAAAATTATAATGGGTATAATAGTTCAAATTAGTTCTATAGTTTGGTTTTGTAAAAAGAATCGATGGTTAAATTTATTTAATAAGTAAGATAATATAATTTGACTAATTAAAATTGTAATGATAATTAAAATTATTAATCTATGATCATGGAAAAAAATTAATTGTTCTATTAAGGGTGAAGTACTGTCCTGTAATGTTAATGTTTTTCAAGTAGACAATTCTAAAAAAGATAAACTTTATATTAAGAGCTTAAATCTTATGCACTATTCTGCCATTTTAGAATTTAGTAATTAAAGGGATTTCATTAAATCTATGTTCAGCGAGTGGTAGTGATCTTAATCATTCAATTGAAGAGGAAAAATTTAAAGTAGTTAATGTTTGTCGGCTAAGAATTAAACTTTCTCAAATAATATAAATAAAGAATATTAATCTTAGTGTAGAGATTAATCTACCGATTGAAGAAATGATATTTCATTTAGTAAAAGAATCTGGATAATCGGAATAACGGCGAGGTATTCCTCTAATCCTAGAAAATGTTGAGGGAAGAAAGTTAAATTTACTCCAATAAATGTTACAATAAAATGTCTTTTTAAAAGTTTATTATTGAGAGTTAACCCAGTAAATAACGGGTATCAGTGAATAAATCC
>NW_026844292.1:0-7156 GCF_029955315.1 Cylas formicarius
TATAAGCAACAAATCAATTCTCAATACCAATTTCGAAAATAAGATTCTTTTGTTTCCGTTTATCGTACAAGCAATTAAATTAATGTTTTAAAAATAATGTTATATCTTGTAAAATTTTTAAATTCATCCCGATATCTATGAAACCTAGCCATTAGAAATTCAAAAGTGAAATATTATACCAGGTTTTCTATTTAAAATAAGAAAGTTATGTGCAAACAACGTTCGTATATGATGGTATGAAGGATACCGGAGCCGCCAATAAATCTCAGCAGACAAACAAACTACTAAACTAGCTACATTAATTTGCAGCTTCCATTGAACCAAAATGACCGAGAAACATAGTAAACAACACATTACTAGGATCAGTGAACTGAAATGAAAGCAGAAGACGAAGAAATCAAATACGAGAAGATATAGGTAACGAACCAGAAGTATGATCCCAGCAGAAGAAATCAAATTCATCAGACATGTTAAAGATTTTACATTGTACATTTCGAGATACAAAACTAGAGAGCAAAGGACTATGAGCTGATGAAGGAAATATTGGGTACCGCAATAGGCAAGAACAACATTTTATCAACATAACCAAAGTTGGCCATAGCATGTAAAATAGCATTTCACAATGTTGAATTTTTTTCATTCTTTTGTCAGTCCAGATCTGCATGATCACATCGCATGCTTACCTCAATTACCGAGCAACCTACCACCTTCCGTATGAAAGCATATCAAAATAACATGTTGACCGACACCCCTGAACACAATTATTTTTAAATTCCCTAAACAACGCAGTATCACTTCGGACGAAAGCGAACCCTAATTACAAACATCACACAGAAAGTGACTAATACGCAATTGAACGATTTAAGCACGGCGTCAGTTGGTGCGTAACTCTTCCTCATCCACGGTTCAACCGTACGTTAGACGAGGATGAAGCTATTTTTCCGGACGTAATTGTGTGGCGTCATCTGCAGAATCCACACGCGCTTCCCTAGCCACTATCGGAGCGTCTATCAGAGGCAGAACATGTGTTCTATTGTCCCAATCTGACAACAGAATGCAGTTAGCAGGCGTTGAAAATTTTGCAGGAAGCCGGCATACGTGTACGAAAGAGTCATTCCTGCTGAAGGTTAAATTAAACGAACCTGTCATATGATTAAAGTTTACGGGGTGAAATGGAGTCCTTTTGTGTGGTTTAATTAATACTGTTTGATAATGTCCCTTTGTTAATTTGGTTGGCTTCTACATATCAGCAGAAATGGACCAAATATCACTAGTTGATTGAAAACAAAAATCTGGATTGCAAGTATCACTTTCTCTGGCTAAAAATAACAAACACAACTCTGAAGAAAATGCTATTGTTTTGGTTAATTGCTTTCAGTCCTCAATTGTTAAACAGATTATACTATCTGCTTAGGAAGCTCAGTTAGCAAAACGAGCTTTAAGAACATTTATATTAGTTGTGGTAAGGGGTATCGATCTTCTATCATCGGTTTATCCCTCAAGACCAAATACCATAAAATCTAAGAAGAAAATTAAAAAATCAGCACCCCTTTTAACAAGTTCAGGACTTTTAAGATTATGTTACAACCCTCGAAATTTGGAATTCCCTTGAAAATTGATTCAAATGTGTTCAACCTATTTACTAGATGAAAGCATTCTGACCTATAATTGGATTCATGTTTAGTTTAGATTCATATCTGACCATATAAGAGATCTTGGAATCAAGTTTTATGGTGGTATGTTCTTTAAGTAATCCTGAATGGAAAGTCTTACGCTCTGATTAGTGATTTTATTCCACTCACGTTTCACTGATGACAATCGTAGATCAAGAGGCTGGATATTTGGCAGGAGGTGGATACCATAATTGCCGAGAGGGACAATGTATAATGTATCGGTAAAAAAACCTAATGATGGCTAGCACTGAGATATTTTTATCGTGTTAAAATGAAACCAATGCTATCTATCCCCTTGAATGTATAAAAATAATATTGTCAATTAGGTGCATAAAGTGTTGTTCTATCGTATTACGCACTGGCGAGCAACAAATTTAGGTCACTCAAGAAATTCAAATAATTTGAAAAAAAAGTTTATCAACGAGTCGTCGGTCTAGTATTCAGTTATTGTCAGCGTAATTTCTGCTTTTTAAGAAATAACGTAAGTTCGACCTAATTCAAAATTCGTGCGTTAGTTACTTTCCCATTTATTGTTCATTTATCTCCATAAAACTTATGATTGTTTGGAGTATTTCAGATCTAAGGTGTATTTAACTGGTGATTAGATCCTATTGTTGTGTCTAGAATTGTAGCATTAAGAATTATTGGTAGGAGTATATGTGTTGTACAAACTGTATCCAACAATGCGAGGAGACTGGCTTAATCACTGGCTGATCGATTTATGGTGTCCGCATGTTTGCAAAATAAGACAGCTTCTGCTATTTGGCTTCGAAATCAACTTCAAGAGGTTGGAAATGTTAATTTTGATCGGATGGACTGTTAGAAGAAGTCTTGCCATTGCCATTGCAATATGCTGCTTTCCGATGAATTCCGTTTTTGCCTCACTAGATCAGATGGACGTCGGAGAGGATGAAGAGAGATATGCCCCAGGACGTATTGATGACAGACTTCCACATGATTTGCCTATGGTTTGGGCGGGAATCAGTTCGGCAGCACGCACAGAGTTGGTCTTTAGACAGAATGACCCTCTGACAGTTCTCATTTACTTGACGGAAATCCTGGATGATCACTTAATGCTCACTATAGAGGAAGATTGCATTTTTATGCGCGATAACTCTAGACCCCACACCTCCAGAATATCTGGATGAGACGACGGTTTGAATGGTCAGCACTCAGTCCAGACATGAATGCCATCAAACATGTATGGGATGAGATGGGACGACGTATTCAAAGACATACACCTGCTTCAAGAAGTGTCCCAAAGATGAGAGAGTTGCTAATGCAGGATTGGAACAATATCGACAAGAAAGTAATCATTTTTACGAAACTTCTGGATTCCTCCTGCCTCGGTTTTTGTTGTTGGGTTCTTCAGACCTTGACCTTGACTGAAACTGGCTCGTATTTTACTTTGCACCTGCTTATATATTGTTTAAGTGAGGCGGAGCTAAATGAAGGGCATAAACACCGTCTCGGATGACTGATTCCCTTATTGGTGACAGGAAGAGACCTGAGTCGCGGTTAAGATTTTTAGGTTGTTTATAGATATTTATAGACTCTCGGATTTTTCGTTGGTAGAAGAATTGATTACGTACAAGAATTTTAGTTTTATCGAATAAAATTTTATGTCCGGCTTCGTGATTGTGTTCGGCAACAGCTAAGTTTATTTGTCTTACTCGTAAGGCTCTTTCGTGTTCTTTGAGCCTAGTTGTATAATGTATACTTTGCCGCATATGCATAGAATGCTGTAAACTCCTGCCATCTCACATGGAATTTTATCTTTGGCCGACCGAAGATATTAAGAGATTTTTGTACAAGTAGTAAATCTTATTTTGAACTTCTTCTTTACAACTTTTGATATGTGGTTAGTGATATTTTGAATGTATGGAAGGCAAGTGCCTTCATTGCTATTGGAAGGATGTGGTGAAGTGTATTTATTGATCTTGGTTAGTTTTGGTTATATAGGCTCTAAATTAAAATTACCTAATAACATGTTTTGGCCACTATTGCAGTTAGCATAGTCATCATAGTCAGTAGATGATATTAAATCCAATTTTTTTAGTTTCCTTTTGTCTGGTCGCTTCTCGTTTACCATCGTCTAGAGGACAAAAATGGTCAGGGCTACCACAAACAGGTATAGTAGGTAGGTAGGTAGGTATAATCATCAAAGGCAACTATCTAGGACTCGTGACGGAGCTCGTGCAAAGGGATCTTGATCGAACTAGTGAATAAAAAGGCTTGTTGGTAAATCTGACCAAAATAGAGCTACTTCTCTTCGCAAACAGACAGTGAAGTATCTGGGGTGGCAGTTTACGTTAATGAAATAAGCAACTGGGGACTGAAGCCATGCGTTTTGAATGTACACGGTGGTGGTCAGACATTATCTACGCTGCTTCCGTATTGAGTCGCTCCACTGAGGGGCACAATATAACACCACCTTTAGGGTGACTGCAAAAGTTGGGCTGCATAATAGTGATCGACTCTTTGAAAACCAAATCAACTGCGTCGATGGAGGCACGGCCTCGAGCTGTTACACTTGAGTAGTGTAAACTGGAAGCCAGGCACTACCACTACAACTGCCATCTGTCTCAGGCGGGAACCAAGGTGCAGTGGGACAGGCATAAGGCTACCTTAAGCTTTCAGAGACTGGAACAGTGGCTGATATATAGGTGTGACAGCTCTTCTTGCTGCGCTCATTAGAATCTTAGGTACTCGGACAAGCACATCTATATTTGCAGCGACAGCCGCTCGGCTGTCGCCGCAAATATAGATGTGCTTGTCCGAGTACCTAAGATTCTCGTAAGCGCACCAAGAAGAGCTGTCATACCTATATATCAGCCACTGTTCCAGTCTCTGAAAGCTTAAGGTAGCCTTATGCCTGTCCCACTTCACCTTGGTTCCCGCCTGAGACAGATGGCAGTTGTAGTGGTAGTGCCTGGCTTTCAGTTTACACTACTCAAGTGTAAGAGCTCGAGGCCGTGCCTCCATCGACGCAGTTGATTTGGTTTTCAAAGAGTCGATCACTATTATGCAGCCCAAATTTTGCAGTCACCCTAAAGGTGGTGTTATATTGTGTCCCTCAGTGGAGCGACGTAGATAATGTCTGACCACCACCGTGTACATTCAAAACGTATGGCTTCAGTCCCCAGTTGCTTATTTCATTAACGTAAACTGCCACCCCAGATACTTCACTGTCTGTTTGCGAAGAGAAGTAGCTCTATTTTGATCAGATTTACCAACAGGCCTTTTTCTTCACTAGTTCGATCAAGATCCTTTTGTTTTGACCTTAAAAATTTGTAATAAATTGCCTATCGAACTAAAGGAGATAGAGAGTCAAACAAAATTAAAATACACTCTTAAAAACAAATTGATCTGCCTCTCCTATTACAATATTAAGGATTTTCTTTCTTGTGATACCTTTTAATACGTATTCGTTGTTTGTTATTGTCTACCTATTTGTTATTTATCTAACATTGTTAATCATTATTATTATTATGAATTAATTGATTATACAAACAAAATTCTATATTATTTATATTTGCATTCTACTGCAATATTCACCACTTGTAACTCAGGTCTTATGGAAATAAAGTTATCTTTATCTTTATCTAACAAAATATATATAAAATATTCCCTAATACTATATCCGTGTTGCTCTGGAAGACCGGATAGTAAACATAGTCACAACTACATGTATTTTGACATATGGTTGTTGTTCATTCCCTCGAAGAAGTCGCAGGAGTTATAAAACCAAATAGAATAATTAATATTCCTTATGCTAAAATGGCAATGGCGTCGCAAAGAGTGATAAAAGTTTAATAAAGTCATAAGAGGGATTAAGCCATTTAGGTTTTTAAAGCTTACATTTCCAAAGGGTTAGAAAAGGGGCTGGGGCTGGAATCATAACGGGGTGTGTTAAGCACAAGTCACGGATGTAATCCCTAACATCAGTGTCTTGACACGGATGGACACCTGATTTGAATACACAAGTCGTTTTAATAGAAAGAAATTGAAAATAATAAAAAGGATTCTCTTAATCATAATACATTCCGGACATGCACGGAGTTACCTTATCAAGGTTAAGCCAACTTCATTCGATATTGGAAGCCAATTTGTACTTCGGAAAAAATTCAATAAATACTAGAACTACTATTTATAACCAAGTCACTAGTATCCCAATGATGATAAAATAAAATATAAAAAGTAAACTTCGAGTTGCAAAGGGTCAAGTAGTTTTATGCATTAAGTCAGGAAATTTTGTTCAACTCGATTTGAATTTGAATCTAAATTTGTTTTGAGCGATGTTTAATCACTGAAAAATAAACTCCAAATAATAAAACAGGTTTCATCATCGTTATTACCAATGGCTGGGTAATCCCAATTGACAAACCTATGTTCTACTTCGACTCGCAAAGCATGTTGGATAAATAATTGCCGCTTATTTTGTTAAAATGACACTCTCTCTCTCTCGATTCTTCGTTTTAGAAGACAAACTGGAATATACAATTAATGCTCTACATCAAAGCCCATCATTTGAACAAACTTAATAAATCCGAAGGTTGGAAAACTCTCTCATATCACGTCTGTCAGAATTCTAAATCAGCAGTCTGTTATTTACGACTTGAAACCCGTGCTCCATAATATTTGCTTTTTTTTTAATTAAGAACGAAACTGTATTTCAAATCATTTGTTTTTATTTAACAGGTTCACCCATTTCAATTTAGAGAGTTTGTGGCCTACAACTTCACTTGGAATTAAGAGCATATATGACTCAACAAAACTAACTAATATTAAATATTCAGTGCGGTTTTTTCATTATAACATTTTAGTTTAACGTTCATACATTATTCTCCGGAACGTACGTATCAAGCAAGTACGAAATACCCGAGTCCATCTATCGCAGCGGCAGCTCAAATATTTCGCACCTGCCCTAGCAGTAACAATTAACGACTCACGCTTTTCGCGAGTGAAAAAAAAACTCCCGTCGAAATGCTTCAAACGCACTGGCACACGGCTTGAAAGGTCAGCACGAGAAGAAAAGAGAATCCCAAAAACCATCATCACGACGTACTTTTAAAGGTAACAGTTTTAAAATTGCCAGTTGCATTTGAATCTTGATTGCATACTTCGTGGTGTTAATTTCAACACGTACTTACACAGATTAAAATTAATATGCACGTGAGAGTGCGTCATGATGGAACGGAGGTGAAATAACAGACCAGTATCGTGCTGAGCCGTTGAAGGCTTAATACACTTTTTAATTTCGGACGGGCTGCAATTTCGCCTTTTTAGACCGAATTAAACTGCTAACATACGATCACGATTTGAGGCAGTAACCGATGCTGCTTAAATTGTTGCTTTCTCGGCTCGTGTGAAGACCAAGCACCGATAGAAATTGATACTTCATTTTAATCAGATAACAATTTGTTGTTTCTTGCACTTCCGTTCTCTATATTTACCGCATTTCCCGTTTTAATTTTCGGTGT
>NW_026844293.1:0-21209 GCF_029955315.1 Cylas formicarius
ATGTACCGTTCTTGAGAAAAACATTTTGAACAAAACTCGAGAAAAACAGGATCTTTTGATACACGATTTGTGCCCAGTGCCAAGGAGCCTGCACAAAAACGGCCCAGTGGAGGTCTTATTCTCACATGAGGAAGAGCTAATTGACAACCTTGATGATGAAGACGCGATTTAAAAACAAATAATGTCCATTCCCACTTATGTTTCTTATACGGGGCGTGGCGGCCCCGAGGAACCCGAGCAAGTCATTTTGAACCTGGTTAGTCTCTTAAGCAATGAAAGCGTCCGAGGTAGTAGTAGTCAGAAAACACTTCCAATGCTGATGAATTCAATGTGGCCCCCACCTGATGGTTAAAGACATTATCAACGTCTCAGGAAGTAGCAGCCTATACAAGCAAGAGCAGTGAATCGTGAGGTATGCGCCCCTAGGAACAATTGGATCTAGCCAATTGCACAGGAAGTGGCAACCCTGGGGTATCCGAGCAAGTGATGTTTAATCCCTGGCTGGTCACCCATTCATAATGACATCCCAGGAAGTAGTGTTCACGCCAAACCGAATGTCAGCATCCAAAAGATCAGCCTAGAACCCCTTGCGCGGATGAACGGAGCTGACGACAGAGTCCGACCCCGTTTGAACGGGAAAAGGCAAATAAGAAGAAGAAGTACTGAATCTCTTTCAAGTATCTAGTAAATATCTTTAAAACAATTTCTTTGTAATATATCTTATACATAATTATTTCTACGTATGTACGTAGGTAATTTAACATATTAGTTAGGTACTCCTTTGGTTATTGACCCAGTCCCGGTTAACAGGATTCATATTCGAGGGATTCAGCGAGCTTCGCCCCTTGAATCCCTCGTTACAGCCATGCTTTAGAGGGCTTAGAACACTCTGGTCATTCTTCTAAGACGCAAGGCATGGCGAGAGGGGGTTGCAAAGCCCCCTGAATCCCTCGCTACGGCTTGCCTTAGGGCTCTACGGCCATGCCTATAATGCGCATTAGCAGGCGAAGCCTGCTAGGATATAGGTTTATAATATATGTAGTTATGTATATAGATCTCATTTCTATCAAGAAGAGCGGCTACACATATAAATAAGAAAAAAAAAAATAATACTGGATAAATAACGTTACTTCAGCCATACTTAACAGCGAAAAACAAGTTTGGTAGATACTTCGCATGTCAACCAAAAATTTAAAAATTCTGTAACTTTTCATGGGTTAGACATAAACAGGCGTAAGTATATATTTTATGGACCGGAATTTAATCTTCTACAAGTTCTATTCCCAAAAAATTCACGAAAAGTGGACAGGTGAAGAGTTAAATTGAAAAGTTGAGCCAAAAAACGTGAGTTGAAACCGATTTTTTAAAAAAATTCAAATTTTAAATCGCCGATATCTCAAGAACGGTACATTTTTAGGGAAAAATGTATACAGACAAAATTATAGGAAATTTTATTGGCTCAAACTTTTAATAGAACCATTATCATCATAAAGTGTACCGTTTTTGAGTAAAACGCCGGAAACTGCGCAAAGGTCGCTTTGGGCCCCCCCCATTTGGCGGGCGGCGCCCGGATTGCTAGGGACTTTTTGTATGTTGTGCAGGGGACCTTAGTGAACACATTCCCGAAGAAAACGGAACTGTTCAATTTTTTTTTTAGTATTTTCCTAGTTTGCCTGGCCTAAATACTCGTAATTTTGCTCTAGCTAGACGCTTATCCTTCGATACATTTCATTTTCTAGAAATGAGTGATTAAATAGGTACTTTGTAATTAATAATAATAGACTCTTTAATGGGAATTTTACCCAAAGGCGGGGTTAATGCCATTGGTACATATTTTCCAACACCCAACCCAGAGCTCTATTATGAGGTCAAATCTCAAAATTGAGGGGGAAAAACTCTGCCTCGGGTGGGATTCGATCCAGTGTCCTCTGGATTACCAGACAGACGCTTTGACCACTAGTCTACCGAGGTAGTACAACTTAATATCCCCCCCTACAAATTAAAGAAAACGCAAAATTATGTCCTTGCCCACAAAACAAGAGAGACCTCTCTCTTAGTGTGGGCAAGAAATTGCATTTAAAATGATATTTATTATAGGAAACTTACATGTCTAACATGGTATTATCATTGTATATTTATCTGTATTATAAATTTGTTAACATGTATTATCATTTATGCAAAAAATAAAAATAAAAAATAAATAAATGTATCAGGTTCTCCATCAACCGTATCTTTCCATGAGAAAACTCCATTTGGAATTTCAGGAGCCTAGTCAGTAGTTATTGAGGTAAACTGAGACTCCATGAAGTCCATGACATGCTGATGTATTTAATTGTTTAGGCTACCCGATATTACCGTTGTTTATTTCGGAAACAGATGAAATCCCTGATGAAGTCTCCGGAAAAAAACAGGCCAAACCGTTCCCATCATCGGCATCCTTAGAAAAAAAAACCTTTGAAAATATTTTTTTTTTTTTCCATGCTGTATTTTGTCTACATCATTTATATTTTATTTTGTACTTCTTCTCCTTTCCGACCCTTTGAGAATATTATTAGCCCCATTTAGGCTTTTCCTAGCCATGGTAATATATGCCTGGAGTACGAGTATGCCTTTTATAGTGAACATTTTATGTCTCTTGTATTATTAGGGGCCTTTCCCTGCCAATATTTTCCTTTAAAAAAAAAATTGTTTCTCAATACCTACGTGAATACGAATATACAAAATGTTGTGGGTGCTTTTTTTTTACTATAGGTAGGTAATTGGGATTTTTTTAATAGAAAAAATATAAATTGTACGAAATATGAAAATTATATATGTTGTACCGATAGTAAAATATCCCTAAATGTGTACGGTAATTGTGAAACGAATCGTGTTGTATATTTTTTTGATAAAAAAACTTTTTGAGACGAATAGTGTTATGCCTTTTTTTTTACCTTAAATGATAACCTTTTTTGAAACGAATATTAATACGCCCATCCTAGCCACTCAAAATATCTGTAAAACTACCGCTAACTGTTCTGAAGAGATCTATCTATTTAGCGAGATCGTTAAAAGGTTGAATCCAGAGGACCTTGGCTCAAGTTCCACATTTTTTTTTTTTTTTTTTTTTTTTTTTTTTTTACAAAATACTCTTTATTTTTTACATATAAATCGATACAAAGGTACATAATGGGGGGGGGGGGGGGGTATATAAAAATAAAAGAATTTTTTTTGAGGCACTGTTTTCCCTTCATTGGGAATGTGGTGTGCCTCAACAGACTATGGTCTATTATTCGTTTCAAAGTGAGAGTAAATTTGCGGAATAATACGAGTAGGTACAATCGAGTTTTGCTGTGATAAACCCAAAATTCTTATGAAATTCTTGAGAATTCACAATCATATTGAAACGAATAGACTATGCCTAAGTAGAAGGGTAGGTAAATGTGTTTGAAAATATTAACGTTTCCAGTGTTCATCAGGTTTGGTTGGTTGGTTTTATTTGGTTTAACGTCCTGTCAACACATTGAAGGTTATATCAGACGGGGGTGTTACCCTCCTGGCGTTGGCCGTACCATACCAACTACTCACATTAACCTCACCCAGCCTGAGTGGGACCGGGAAAAGCCAGCAGCACGTGAATTACTAGTACCCAGATGGTCACCCATCCACGTACTATCCACGCTCGACGTTGCTCAACTTCAGTGATCCAACGAGAACTGGTGTATTCAACGTGACAAAGCCGCTGGCTGTTCATCAGGTTTAAAATTATGTATCATCAGGTGGATTTAGTATTTCTGTATTCTATGTGGAGGAGTTTTGAAATCTCTTTTATTCCAAGAAAATGTTCACTATCATTTCAGCTTAGACTTCCTTGGTCTCACTTCTCTTCGCCGACCTACGAGTATATTCCTATACAAGACCTCAAGAGAGCAAGGAAATATAGGCTGAAATTTTAAAATCATGAAAGGAAAACTTTAAATAAAATGGCGGAGCAACAGATTTTGATATAAAGTTTTAGGGTTCCACGAATAGCCAGGAATGTTTTAAATTTTCGAACAGCAGTTTTTTGGGGATGGGACGGAGGATGGAGGGAGTATTTCTCTGGAAACTCTCATGAAAGAGATACCCACTTGACTTGACCCAATATTAGAAGTATACCTTATCTTATAACAAAGCACACAGGTATTCAAAATGTCCAATATGTATAATATACGTATTATACTTGTACCTATTACCGTATTACCTATAGGTAATGTATATCTCCATTCCCATACCTATTTCAAAGAAAATTGTAAAAAAAAAAAAACATGGAGACCAATGAAGTTATCGGATTGCAGATTGGCGCACGTGGCTCATTGACAAAATTCTTTGAAATTTTCAAGAAGATGTTCAAAATACCGAAATGTGAAAAATTTGTGGTTTCAGTTCTTCGAAATTCCAGTAAAATAATTTTCCATCATCTTTCCAGAAAGAATTCGATTTTTTTTTAAATTTTTAATTAAGAGAACCATGCAGCTCCCATGGCTCAGTGGTCACTGCACTGGTCTTGCACGCGGGAGACCCGGGTTTGAATCCCGGCGGGGGCAATAACTTGTCACCGTGGGTGGTTTGGTTGTTTTTGGGGCCCACTCAGCCTCGTGAGGACAATGAGTAGCTATAGAGGTATTGACCATAGCGACCCGGTGTCAGGATTGTAGGTAAAAGATGGATTATTAGATTTGGATATACTTGAAAATTTACCTACAAAGCTGCAGTGAGCACCTATTTGTGAAATAATAACACAAAGAAAATACATACAATACAATACAATAATTAAGAGATCATAATATTATTATTGACTTCTTCTCTAGCTCTGTATCAGCAATAAAAAACATCTAAAGTTCTACTCCCGTCAACTAAACCAATAATATTGTGACCAGAAATAGATTTTTCTTTTTTCACCTAATCTTTCTACATACATATACCTTCCTCTTTCCAATTTCTTTTGTCTTTCTCTTCTTCTTCTTCTTCTTCTTCTTCTTGTTCTTCTTCTTCTTCTTCTTCTTGTTCTTCTTCTTCTTCTTCTTCTTCTTCTTCTTCTTCTTCTTCTTCTTCTTCTTCTTCTTCTTCATCCTTGTACACCTACTTCCCATTCGCATTGATTTGCTAAAATTTATAGTTATTTATTATTATTATTATTATTTTGATAGGTACCTACATAGTTACGAACTAATCACATTAACCTCACCCATGCCTGAGAGGGGCGGGGAAAAGCCAGCAGCACGTTTTTTTTTTTTTTTTTTTTTTTTAAATATATCTCTTTATTTCTCTTTATTTCGTCACCTAAAGTGCAATAGGTGCTATCTGTACAAACCCCAACTTTTCAGGAGAGACAAAAAACGTTTCACGGCTTCAATATTACATTTTTTGACGTTTTTATGTGTTTCAAGGGCTAAAATAGACTCAAATTTACTGAATATGTAATTATTTTTTCAATAAAACCATCAGGGAATGAGATACAGCAGTTACAACATATTGCACTCGGAAAATTGATTGCTATCAACAGCAATATCTGCTAACTACACACTTAAAAAATCTTGGTGTAGATGGGAGATATTGCAGTGAATTTGAACTCATCCATCAACTCCTTTTCTGCAGTTGGTGTTTTTTTGTATATTTTTTAGAGTAGTTAGCAGTTATTACGTCTCCTTTTGTTTCCAATTCGAACTATGATGGTTGATATAATGCAGGTTAGCCTGGGGAATTTTCAATACATTCCTTCACTTGGTTGTTCATTACATTTTTTGTAAGTAATTAGCAGCTTTTACAGCTGTTTATTGCGCTTTTGTTTTTACTTTCTTTGAGTTGGTTATTATTGCATCATTTTTGTATGTAGTTAGCAGTTATTACTTTCAATACTTTCTTTTTTCTTCTAAATTTGAAGATAACTGATTAATATTATGCAAATAGCCTGATAATTTTACCAATTATCTTTTTAAAAATTATGTATAAAGTGTGTTTTCTTTGTGTTATTATTCACAAATAGGTGCTCACTCCAGCATTGTAGGATTGTTTTTATCTCTAGTAAATCCAAATCCAATATTTTAGGTAATCTATGTTTACCTACAATGCTGACACCAGGTCGCAATGGACAAGACCTCCATAGCTCCTCATTGTCCTCATGAGGCTGAGTGGGCCCGAACCACGTTTACAAATTATTATTGCCACCGCCGGGATTCGAACTCGGGTCTCCCGCGTACAAGACTAGTGCAGTGACCATGGCACTGAGCCATGGGAGCTGGGATTACGTAATATTATGATTACTCATTACGTCTCCTTACGTGAGAATAATCATTTATTTTCAATAGATATTTAATATTATACAAAAGAAAACAATAATAAAACACAAAAAATCGATTTATTTTAAAGAAAAAAAACGTTTTATTCACTTTTAAAATGATAATATAGACATTATTATAATAGGTAGGTATTCAAAAAGAAGCCAGAAGAAAAGTTGAGTGTTGAGTCCGAACTCAAAAGTTGCGTTGGCTTTCCTTTCTTAAATCATTGTGTGAAAATAAAATGAGGAACATCTATTAAAATTAATTAAGATTTTGCTGTATATAATTAATATTACAATTATAATATAATTATGTACCTACTTAGGTAAGTACCTAATACTTACTTACTTTTAATTCTAACAAAAAAAAAGTTCCATAAAAACACCAATCTAAATTTAACAACATGGTGGATTTCACTAAAAATTTCAACTTCAATATCTGGAATCTACCAGTTAAGTTATAATAGCAACGAAAAAAGTTAAAATGTCAACAGCAATTTCTGCCATCTGCATAATGGGTAAAATTAGCAACGAAGAAAAATAATAATGTCAACGGCAGTATCTACCATCTGCAAAGTGATCTCTACAGAAAGTAAAATAATTGTTTTTTTAAATCTTAATAATAATAAAAATATTAAATTTACAAATAAATCAAAATAGCCAAATTAAAGGAAAACAATTGTTATTAATAATAAAACAAAAATATAAAAATTATCTTAAGGAATTAATTACGAAAACATGTTTTATAATCTTACCGCACAGACACACGTGCTCCTTGTTCGATTCTCATTGCACTACTGAGGACTGATGGACTGAGGACTTCTTATGTAAAACGTGCAGTTGGACTATGTTGCTGTTGTATAAAAGTGCGTACCAGATGGCTGATTATGTTTTTAGGGTATAACTTTATGCAAAAAATTATTTTTGATTTTCTGACTTCACCATTGGATGCGCCTTGAAATTCCGCGTCGAATGATGTATATAACTCGATTTTGAAAAAAATGTCAGATAGCACCTATTGCACTTTAGGTGACGATTTATAGTTATTTAAATAAGTGACATTGTATATAGGTAATGAGAAAAAAATAAAGAGATTACCCCTTGTCTAAATCTCAAAACATAAAGTTTTGAGATTGTGACGACAAGGGGGAATCAGCCAGTAGTTATTTTAGAGACATTTAAGAATATATGGGGGTAATAGAAAGAAGGAAAAAAGAAAGAAAGAAATAAATAATTTCCTTTTTCTTTTATCTGTTCATTTTTTCTTCTCCGCCTCCTCACCAACATTAAATTTAACTAACAGGACATAGTTAATGCTGAGAACAGGTACACTTCTATCAGACATGACAAGATTCATAAGACAGAGCAGAGAAAGGATTTCATTGGATCTATCTTTATTTTTATAAGTCTAATAAAGCAATGACTCTATTGAATTCCTCTGCATGATCAATGTATTCTTTCGTAAGTGCTTTTAATTTTTTTTTAATCATAATTGGAGGAATTTCTGTTAGTATTGGAGGAACCAAATTTAATATTTTAGGGGCTAGGTTTAATAAGTGTCTTTTAACAGTTTCCTTTTTGATAGGGTATAAAACTGCAGAACCATTGTGTCTTATGTTGTGTTGATGTTGAGTGCGTTCTACTGTGTTGGATATGTTGTATTTGTTAATGAAATATAACATTTTGTAAAAGTATAGCTGTGTAACGTTGAATGTATTGAATTCTTTGTATAATTTGTTTGTGTTGTATCTTCTGTGCTTTTTTGTGATGATGCATAGTAATATGTTTTGTGTTCGTTGTAGTGTGATTAAACTTGTTTTACATGCATTTCCCCAACCTATAATTCCATATTGAATTATAGATTGCGCAAACGCATAGTAAATCAATTTCAAATTTTGAATGGAGAGAAAATTACGTAAGTTCAAAAATACATGAAAAAGTCTTCTTATTTTGTTGATTAAGAGTGTAATGTGTTCTTTGAATTTAAAATGATTGTCAATTATGAGTCCTAAGTATTTGAATGATGTTACATGTTTTAGTTTTGTGCAGTTACATTGTGCTGGGTGTGTTGAGTGAGTATCGTGTGTATTACAAGTGTGTATCTGAAGTATGGAATGTGTGGGTTGAGTTGCTTTTGTGAGTGTTACTGTCATGTATGATGTTTTAGATGCATTAATGTGTAAGTGTAGTGATTTAAACCACTTGTATACATTATTTAAATCTGCATTTGCTTCTGTGTGAAGGTCATCCCAATTGCTCCCAGTATAAACAAGCAATGTATCATCCGCGAATGTGAATACTTCAGCCTTACTAATTGTTGTTATTTTGTTGGTATAGATAGAATATAATATTGGAGAATTAACAGTTCCTTGAGGGACACCAAACATAGTTAACATTGAGTCACTCATGCCACCATTCAACTTGACCCTCTGATTACGATTTTCCAAACAAGTCCCAAACCACTTAAGTACTTTCCCCGATATACCATGAGCCTTTAATTGTAATATTAATGTATTTTTGTTGACGCAATCAAAGGCCTTGGAAATATCTAAGGAAACAACCAAAATTTTTCGGGAATTATTCAGATTATTGTAAACAAAGGACGTCAAATCCAGAATAGCGTCATCAGTTCCCAAATTTTTTCTAAAACCATACTGATTATTTAGTATCAAATGATTTTCTTCCAAAAAATGCTCTAGTCTCTTCTTACAGCATTTTTCAAATATTTTTGCAATATTGGATGTTAAAGAAATTGGTCTGTAATTATTCACATCCGCAGAGTTACCTTGCTTGTACAGAGGAACAATTATAGATTCCTTCAACACATCAGGGAAAATACCCTTATCAAAACTAAGATTAATAATGTAAACAAGTGGTTTAATAATGTTATGTGCTATGTGTTTGAGTGTTTTAACATGTATTAGATCAGGTCCTGGGCTGGATCTTCCCTTCATATGTTTAATATATCCCATGACTTCACTCTCGCCGGCAGGCTCAAAATCATCCAGTCGAACATTACAAACCACATCATCTTCATCTTCATTATCAATTGTATTAAGAATATTCGACTGGTTTAATCTTGACCCTACAGAACGAAAATGTTCATTGAATACATTAGCTGCAGTTATGTTATCATTCAGACAATCAATCCTTACATCAATATTGTTAGGATCATTAATGACTTGAATCTGAGAACCTTTTTTCTTTTTCTGTGTTTTAAATTCGGATAATAATTGCCATAAAGTTCTAGGATTATTTTTACTCTCTTCCATTTTTTTAATAAAATAGTCATTTTTTGCTTTTTTTATGGTATTAGATAAAGTTTCTTTATATTTTCTAAAATAAGTTTTTAAAGATTCATTATTTGGGTGTTTTTTTGTCTGTTTTAAAAGTTTCTCTCTTTTCCTAATACATTTCACTAAACTAGTATGCATCCATGGTTTCAAAGCTTTGAATTTGTTTGGAATTTTTTTAAATGTTTTCTTTAGATTTATTTCAGATTTAAGAATATTTATGAAATCTTCAGTTGCTTGATTCACATCTGAACAATTCATAACCTGATTCCAATTATAATTTTCGAGCGAGCTATTTAAACCTTCATAATCAATTATTTCTATCGAAAAGTCTGTTTTAACAGTCCTCAGATTCGTGTCATTCCTGATCAAAACATACTGACAGAAATGATCCGTCTGACCAGTTTCAATAACGCAGCTCAATATGACAGAAGGATCCAGTCCAGCACAAAAAAAGTGATCTAAACATGAATGTCTGTTTTGGTCTATTCTAGTGATTGTGTTGATGTATGAAATGTAGTTGTGTTGTGCTAAAGTGTCTAAATATGAGTTCCTATTGTCACAGTCTAACCTCAAAAGATCGATATTAATGTCTCCAATCAAACAAGAAACTGTATTATTACTCTGGTTATTAGGTAAAAGTAATAACTCTAAATCATTAAGAAAACCGTTAATGTCTCTTAAAGAAGGTGACCTGTAGACACATATGAACTCATATTTAGTGTTGTGTATTAAACAAGAAATTTTGATATGATCGCATGTTTTAATATTCTGCAATTCTACAGTATCAATAACAGTAATGTTATCAGACACATATACAACTACACCACCGTTTTTGTTAATCGTATTTCTACAGTAGAATGATTTAAATCCCTCAATATCATAACAGAAATCTCGTTTTTCTGGATTAAAAGCACTTTCTGTCAAAACTAAAATATTGATTTTGTGTTTAATATCATTGATCAAATAGAATTTAGAATTAAACTAGACCAGTGTCCTTGATCTATATTAGCTGTCTTCAAGAGGAAACAATTTCTGATAACCAAAAAACTAGATAATATCAAAGTGTCATTATTTGAAATCATGTTCATGCCTCAAGGGTTCAACTCACCTGTTTCCTTTGTCTTGATCCTCGTCCCATGAGTGCCTCTTGTTTTTCTCTCTCTCGCTCCTCCTCGTACATTGAATTTTCCACTTCCTCGTCATCTTTGACCATCCTGGGAAAGTGAAATAAAAAAAAAAAAATTGGTAATTTTATTATTGTTTTAAATAAGGTATATTTCAGTTTCGGTGAGAGGTAGCGCTCCTGCCATCCAACCCCAAGATCGCAGGTTCAATTCCCACCCCGGGCGGATTTTTCTCAAGAGGAAAAATTGTTCCCGAACGTGCTTTAGGTATTATTTTCTATTTTTCTTCTCTCGGGACCAAGGGCCGAAAATAAAAAGTTAGGTTCGAATTTAAGCTGAGACAAATATGTTTTGGTACCGCGACCAGACACATGAAAACACCGGCGCGAAACACAGTCTTTGTCTTTGTGTGCGTGCTCAGATGGATCAAAGGAATCTGCGTGAAAACGACAGCGCATTTTAGTTGCAAATCAGAGTCTTTGACGGTGAGAGCATGAAACTTTTCTCTCTCGGAAAATCTTTCAAGTTCAGTGTTCACCATAAGAACTTTTTAGTTTTTTATACAGAAGAGATTTAAGCTTGTAATACCAGTGCGTACTGATAAAATAATGGAACTATTTAGTCCTAGTCGGGCAGTTAAAAAAAAAAAAAAAAAAAAAAAAAAAAAAATGTAAATGGAACACTCACCACACCGGCAACTCCTTCACCTCCACCAATCTCGTTTTCGTTTCCACTTTCCTCCTCTCCGCATCCATTTTTTGAAACAATTGAAATTCATCTTCACTTCTTGCTATCATCTGGTTCACTGTTTCATCATCCGGTACTTCATTTTCTTCCTCATCCTCATCATCTTGATGAAGAATTGTCTGAAGAAATTCATGACGTTCTGAACCGGTTGACTTCTGATCGAACATACCTGGTGTGAAAAGAGTATTAAGGAAAACGTTAATAGGGAAAAACTACTTACATGAGATTTTTTTCAAGGTGCGTATACATATCCGTGCTGCGGCAATATTCTGCATATTGGGACGTGTTTTCACTTGCCACGAACTGTGGGTACGCGGAATTTACATAGGAAGTTACCGAAGCGCTGCCAAAACGCGCACATACCCACCTTAACACACTTTCCAGAAAAGTCATTCATTTGATGATGTCCCGACTGAGTTGTCGATGTGTGACATTCTGTAGAGGTAGTCTTTGATATTTAGGTTTAACTAACTTCTCATTTTTGAGAGGTTATACACTTTGCTATCCTGAGTGGTACTTGGTCTATCATACTATTAAGTAGGTACATAGTTAAAGTTCTGATGTTGTAACTCACCTGCTTGAATAACCTTCTCATCCATGTTGAGTTTGTACCGAGCAGCTGCCAGGATTCTCTCCTCTACACTGTTAACTGTAATTAGCCGGAGTACCCGTACTTCATTCTTCTGTCCTATCCTGTGAGCTCTGTCCTGTGCTTGTAGATCCTGATGAGGATTCCAATCCGAGTCAAATATAATAACAGTATCTGCAGATTGCAAGTTCAGACCAAGTCCTCCTGCACGAGTTGACAGGAGAAACAAGAAGTACTGACTACCAGGCTCGTTGAATTTCCTCAACAATTCTCCACGATCTTCAGACTTGGTAGTTCCGTCTAATCGTAAGTAAGAGAAATCTCTCCAGATGAAATAATCTTCTAGAATAGTCATCAACTGTGTCATCTGACAAAACATCAGGATCCGATGTCCTGTCTCCTTGAACTTGGGCAGGATTCTGTCTAGTAGTTCAAACTTGCCTGATGTACGGAATACGTCAGGTCCGGACACCACAGTATTGTTCTGGCCAATGTGTTGACAATATTTCTCCTCGATGTTCTGGAACATGAACGGATGGTTGCACAGTTTCCTCAACTGCACGATCGTGTTCTTCAGCGCACGTGCACCACCGTCTCCTGTTTTTCCCTTCTCTGAACCGTCTGTTAGTAAGATACCTCTGTTGTGCAAATGAGAATACAATAGTTTCTGCAGACCAGACATGTCACACTTGATAATATATTCGACCTTGTCGGGTAGTTGAGACTCTACTTCTTTCTTGAGTCGTCTCAGCAGGAAAGGTCGCAACACTTTGTGTAAACGACGGATAATCAGAATAGTTTCTTCTTCGTTGAGTTCAACTTTCTCTCCAGTGGTAGCAAAGGGGGCGTTGAACCACTGCTCGAATGTAGAACAGGACTTGAAGATGGAGGGTAACAAAAAGTTGAGCAGCGCCCACAGCTCGGGTAGTTTGTTTTGTAAAGGAGTTCCAGTAAGAAGGAGACGATGAGTGGAGTTGTAGAAGGTGTTGAGAGTCTGAGTTAACTTACAGTGGTGATTCTTCATACGATGCCCTTCATCAATAATCATAAACTTCCAGCCGATCTTACTCAACACTCCCTTGTCCTTGATAATAAATTCATACGTTGTGAGTAGTACATTGAATTTCGAGTTCTTCATCTTGCCCTGCAGAGAGCGTCTCGCTATGGGGGACCCTTGTACGCGACTACGTTAGCAGAGGGAGCCCACTTCTCAAACTCCAGTACCCAATTACTCAGGGTTGACAGGGGGACTATCACCAGGTAGGGACCAAGATTCTTCTTTCTCTCCATGAGGTAGGTCAGCAGTCCAATCGTCTGTACAGTTTTACCAAGACCCATCTCATCTGCTAGGATGCCATTCAGATTGTTATTGTACAAGGAGACCAACCACTCCAACCCCTTGACTTGGTATTCTTTTAGTTTTCCATTTACCATGATACTTGCTTGTTCTGTCACTTTCTCATGGAAGGTATGTGCTATACTGTAGTATGTTGCTTCTTCTCCAGCATCCTTATACTCATCATCTTCTGTCTTCTTCTCTTCTTCAGTCTTGGGTTTCTCCGTTTGTATCTCTTCTTCCTCCTCATTGTCTTCTTTCTCTTCCTCATCCTCGGAATCTTCCATCACAACTTCCCATCCTGGATGAGACGCTAACCATTCCTTGATGTTCTTGGCAAGGGGTGCATCTTCTCCTTTAAGTCTATTCTCAGAGTTTGTTTCTTTCACTGTTATCCTGAGATCTTCAAGCTGAGAGCTCTCGTCCAAGTCTAGTTTATCAATATTTCCCTCTAATACTTTCATCTTGATGACCTTCTTCCTCTTCTTCCTTTGCTCTTCCAGTTTCTTCTGTTGTTCATCTTTGTGTGCCTTTACCATCTGAGTAAGATTTGCAATATACTCATCAGTCTGGGATAGCAAGAATGCCAATCTTTTATCTTTCTTCTGATCAATCAGTTTCCTGTATCCTTCTTCATCCTCTGCCATCAAACGTCTCATACGTTCCTTCTCTATTCTTTCTTGTTCTTTCTTTTGTTCTTTCTCTGCATTGATATGATAGTTTATGATAGCTTTGTTCAGTTTCTGTGTTCTCAATGTATTGTTTCTGTGGTACTCCTTGAAGTCCTTGGCATGTTGTAGTACTGTTTGTAAGTATTCCTGGTGTTTCTGTCTCTTCTTTCGTTCTGCTTCTAGTTTCCTTTGTTTCTCTAGTTTCTCTGTTGTCCTTGCTTCTCTCAGTCCTTGGCTCTTCACTCTCTTGTACGCCTTAAAGTTGACTGCTGTCTCTAATGTGGTGTCACGTCTCACGCACCCCACTACCTCAGCACGTAGTTGTCGCTGAAAGTTCAACACACGGAGTGCTCGAAGTTCAATCTGAGCTTTCACTCTCAAGTCCTTTGACATACTCGTGGGTAGATTACTCAGTTCCTGAATGCGGTGAGCTATCTTGTTCGCCAGTCTGTTTTCTCGCGCTGTCAGCATTTGTATTGGGTCCAGGCCAGTGGGTTTGTTCAGAAGTGTCAGTCGGGCCATCTTCATACCAGTGGTCTGTGGCATAGGGGTAGGGGGTTGATCAGGACCAGGGGGCATCTCATTGGAATCTAACCGCTTTCCTAAAAATAAAACAACATAAAATAAATATTAGAATTGATGAAGTTGATTATTGTTATTTTTAAAATGTTTTAGGTATTGTATGTGGCAAGTTTCTCCTGAACGAGCTCTTTCACCTAAACAAATTTTAACTTTTACATGTGTTTGGGTCTTTCTGATATACCATACCTACCCAAAACCAGCCACCTACCTTTTCCCAGTTGGATGCAAGATGTCTTACTGACAGTCTTTCTAAACCCAGAACACATGTATTGTGTCATATATTATTATTGAGGAAATGAACTCAGGGAAAACGTTAATCCTGTTTTGCAGACACTTCATTGTTGTTGAGAAAAGGATAAGACAGGTACATACATATATATGGGCTATGTCAACATAATATCAATTTTTTTATTACAAAATACTAGGTGTGTGTGGGGGTTCCCAATAAACTTCAAGCTGATTGAGATTGATTTTTAACATAGAGTACTTACTATCCCTGTTCTTCTGCTCACCCATTTAAATACTTTAGCTCCCCCCACCCTTTTAAATAGCATCCTAGTTTTAAATGTGAACCCAATCAAGTCAGAACCAATCATCAAATTATGGGGGAAAAAAATTACTTTATTCTGATTGGTGCAAGCACTTACCTTGAATTCCCATAAGAGTTGCCTGGTTCAAGGGTTGATTTCTTGCCAGCTGTCTGTATGCCATGATCTGAACTTTCAATTGCTGCAACTGATGTTGGTTGAATGAGTGTTTCCCATTGTCCTGGTTGTTATTGATACTTCTCTCTTTCAATGCAAGGAGTTGCTGATACCTAGGGTCATCCTCCAGTCCTTGTTCCTTCATTGTGTCAATAGCTCTCTGTAGAGCAGCAAGATTTTCTTGCTGACTGGGAGGTGGGGGTAACCCATTGTTGTGGGGAGCAGGCATATTGTAATGGGAGGGAGTGTTGCTGTCCATCTGATGGTTCTGAGAAGGGGGAGTAGGAGCAGGAGAAGGAGGAAGGTTGGGACCACCAGGATGTTGAGAAAAGTTAGGATTAGGGTGAGAATGAGGACTAGGTGGAAAGTTGTGAGGGGCAGCATTAGGTTGGGGTGAAGGACCATGACCAGGGTGAACCCCATGGGGCATGTTACCCTGAGTGTGCACAGGGCCTTGCTGAGGGTGGTGTGGGGGGTGTCCCATGTTTCTTCCAGGGGTATGGGGACCCATGGGGTGGTGGGGACCCATCTGGTGATGCATACTCCCACCTGGGTATTGAGGGCCACCTGGTGCGTTTGGAGTGCCAGGGGGTGGATGTTGGCCCATGGGATGATGAGGTCTTGGCATATTCTGTGCATGACCCGGCATGTTGTGGTTTCCTGAAGGGTTATGCATACCCCCTGGGGTAGGGGGTTGGGGCAGTGGGTGGGAGTTAGGCTGGGGGTGTTGGGGATAGTTGGGCTGGTGCATACTGTGAGGCATGGCAGAAGGGTGAGAATTATGTTGAGGAGGTGGTGCCCCTGGGTGATGGGGAGGACCTGTGTTATGCATCACATTGGGGGGAGGGTGGGGACCCACAGAAACATTGGGTGGCACATTGTGGGGTGGGTGGGACTCTGGTGGAGGGTGGTTTGATGAGTCTGATGCCTTTGTATTAGTGTTCACCATACTGTCTGAAATAAAGAAAAATGGTTATCATAGAAGGAGATGGCAATCATTAATAGAATGATAATTCCTTCTTTAAGACAAAGTAGAGTACTTACTTAAGACAAAGTAGAGTACTTACTAGCTCCAATAAAACAGTTTTAAGTGGGGAAAACCAAATCAACATTCAATTTCTTGTTGAAAAAAGTAACTTACACAAACAATTTTTATTTTGATTAGGGTTATAAACAAGCATCACAAATTTACCTATCACTTGGGTTGGAATTATAAAACAGGCATGCGCAATTTACCGTTGGGCTAAGGTTATAAAACCGGCATGAGCAATGTTCCCTTAGGAGGGGTTTAACAAGAATAGGCATCAGTTATTGCAGCTGCAGGTGTCACTTTGTGACTTATGTGTGCTGTGTTGACACTCTACTAAAAAAAGGGCCTAGTTGGAATTCCATATCTAGGTGTGTGTCTTGGCTCATGTGTAGTTTCAATGTTTCCTAATTAATGCTCATCTTGGTGTGTTTGTTCTTACATCACAGAACCCCCAAGGTGGTCAAAATGAGACTTATTTTGTCCAAAAGGTATCAAATCCATCCTCCACCCCTTACAGTCTACACCTTTAGGCTTAGTAAACAAACAGATGTACCTAGGTACAGAACTAGAACAGATAGGTATTGTATCCATCAGAGGCAAACTTTTTGCACCTTCCTGGTGATGGATTGGTACATCCATCAAGAGCTTTTCAGCCTTTTTTTTACCGGGTACAAGAAGATGTCCTAGAGGGGGTCCAGAAAGCTCTCTTACCTGATGATGGTGGTGTGTCAATTCCAATGAGTAAAAGTGAGGCAAATTAGTGATGCCGTGAAATATTCATTTCACCAACCTTCCAAGAGGTATATGTCACTGAAAAACAGTTCAAATAGGATTATTTCATTTAAAAAAGCCACAAAAAAGCTCCCGACTTCTGAACTTTCTGGATTTTTCGGCAAAAACTTGAAAATCAATACAACTTTTTTGTTTGGGTTTGTTTATGTTTATTTATGGGACTACCCACACATACGCACACTGGACTGTGTAGAAGCGTGAAAGGGAGCATAGGTAGAAGTGAACTGAAATGTGGTCAGGATTCTCGTGACAAAAAGTGGGGTCTTGAGTGTGGAAAGTGGAATTTGGAAGTGTGATTGTGCTGTTTTCGAAAGCTCCATGCTCCATATTAAATATTCCATTTTCGACTTGGCGGTTGACTTGACTTTGGAACCGTCACGGTCCAAAGTCCAAACCCTCCACCCTCCACAAATAAAAATACTTTTTTTATACCCTGACTTGAATCGATTTTTCAAGAATAATCGATAGATATCGATATCGATATGTAAAAAGCCGAGGTTCTCCGAAGTTTTTTTTAAACCCGAAGTTCGGACCGGAACTTCGGAAATAGGAAAATCAGCAGCGAAAAGCGAAACAACAAACAACAACACGTGCTATTCTGAACGAACGTTTGAACTGAACTTTGAAGTTTGAAGAACTGGAAGCTGGAAGTGATACCTCTGTGTCCTGTGAAACCCAAGAAAGAAGATTAGAGGAAGACTAAAGTTCAGGCTGTTACAGAAAACAGAGCAGAAGATCTATCATCACTTGGAACAACTCTCATCCGCCTGAATTTGCCCTATGAAATAATAAAATCTTCTCCAGTGATGTAGTACCAAGACCAGAGAGTAGCAGACCATTTTACCCTCTCAAGTTTTTCAGCACTATTCTAGGTGATAAAGGTATAAGGTAAGTCCACCCATATTGTTACCATTTTTACCATCCATAATGGTCAGTTCCCATTAAACTTCAAACTTTGCACTACAGGTTATTTGGCTAAAATTTGCTGCTTTGGCATGGACCTTAGGCACAAACATTTCAACCCAACCATAAACACTGATCACTTGATCACCCTGGCTGTCTTAACACTTTGAACAACTCATCAATATACAACTGAATGGTATGGGTTTATGCTAGAAGGGCCTTAGTCTAAGGAAAAAGGCATTACCTACAATAAGGACCTTTTTGGATACAGTTATTCAAATGCAATGTGAAAGGCAACACCTTTTTACATACACCTGATACAGCTAGGTATTCAGATGCAATGTAAATGGCAACACTTGTGGACATCATGTAAACAGGCTGTAATGAGATGATAACTCATCTGAGTGTGCCTTTTTACTAATCCAAATTTAAAGAAATCTTTCTTCTTTTTTTTTCTCAGAAATAATGAAGTCAACAAAAAAGAAAGTATTGAAAACACCCAAGGACTTCAAAAAGAAAGGGTTTCAAAAACCAAAAGACAAATTTGATGATAATAAGAAGAAATTCAATAAAGATGGATTGAATAACCAAAGGTATTGGAAGAAAGATGTTCCTGAAGAAGAAAACAGTGTTACCAGACCTAGACCAAACCTGAATAGTTATTCCAATAATCAAACTGGTAAGTTAAGTACACTGACAGGCTATGAAACTACGTAAGGGGATGAATTTGGATGAACCCATGTATAAATTTCCCTGTGTCTGAAAAGCTAGTTTTCTTCAAATGGGATTTAGGGATTGTGAATCTAAAAAAAAATCACTATACCTAAATCCTAAATCACACATTATGCACTATAAAAAGGTTCCATTTTGTGATAATTTTGAAATGCCACCATTTTGTAATTTTTTGGCCTTCTCTCTTTGATTTCTTGTGATAAAGGACACCTATATTAAAAGAGTCAAAGTCCGTCTCACATCCCCCCCTATAAAAAAAAGTGACAAAGCTACAGAAATTCCTGAAAGTTCTAGAGATATTTTAAGTTCATGCCTCTACACCTTTGTTTCTTTCTATTCACAGATTTCATTGGACTCAAACGTAATAGTCAACCACCTAAATTCCCAACAAACAAACAGAAAAAACAAAAAAATAATTTCAATAGTGAAAAATATATTGAAAAGAAAAATCTAAGTAAAAAAATTAATATAGATGACATTCCTGCACCACAGGAAAACACATTTTCCAATGGAAACAAGGACTGGCAGGGAAACACATATGACATTGATAACAAAAAGAAAAATTTCAAAGATAGGCCTAAATATAATGGAACAACATCTAGTATATTAAATAACAAATCATCTGACAATGATAAGTCTGAAAAAGTACTTGAAGATACTCTTAAAGTTGAAATTAGTCCCCGTGTCAAAGCTGAATTTATTAGAATACCAGAAAAGGATGTACAGTATTATGAAAATAAATGGTACAGTGAGGTAAGTAGAAATTTTCTTGACCCTCAATTTACTTATCTTATGGCTGGTTCAAAACTTGTATATTATCTTCATGCTAATGTCCATGGCAATGCTAAAGTGGATGTTAACAATAAATGAACCAATCAGTGGCCAGTATTTTGTAATAACATGAACTCTAAAATTGACATGAAGTTCAACATGCTGGTTTCAAACTGGACACAACCCATTTCCTGATCAAGGCAATTGGCAACTTGTGGAAAATTTGGAAACCAATCATCATCCTTGTTATGCCCCACAAGTACCTACCTACTTTATTATGTCTTGAATATAGAAATTCTGTGGGAAGATGTCAAAACATGTTAAACAAAAAATTTTAGGAGAGCAAACAAACTTTTTTTTTAATTTTGCACTTTACATCTCTTTTTGCTCTCAGTATTTTGGAGCCTGGTAGGCCCTAGGACAATAATTATGAGTATAGTATTCCACAGAGCCCACAAAGAACTATACAAATCCATTACTGCTGTGTGTACCTTGGTAATTGCATTGTTTGTTTGTTTTGTTTTGTTTTTGTTTTTTTAATCAATATAACTCCAGTATAATTGTTTTTCAGTTTCGAAAAGATCCTCTTGAAGAAAACAAAGTATCTGAAGAGGAAATCTCAGCACTCAGGGCAGAAGCAGAGAAAATTATGTCTGATGAAATCAGAAACTTTCATTCTAGTAAGTTATATTTTATCACCTCATTTGATTTGATTGATGAAGATCTATTTTTTTTTTTTTTTTTTTTTTTTTTTGTAAAAATTGTCTCAAAAGTTGGTTTCCCCCCTCACTCTCAAAAAACAAGGTATTAAATTTCTAGTTATCCCCGAGACAATTTTTCCCAGTACATTAGAAAAACAATCGAGAGTCAATATCCATGTATTTTTCAACAATGGTGCCATTTTCAGATTTTTAGGAAGGACCTACATTTTAGAACCTATGAGAAGGTTGAATTTTTTTGACCCAGAAGAACTCAAACCCACAGTGTCTGAACTATAGGTGCTTCCTAGAGAGCTGTAAAGTGTAAATAGCACGATTGATTTTCTTGTTATAATATGCATGAATATTGACTCTCTCTTCGGTTTTCTAATCTACTGGGAAAAATTGACAGCTAAACCTCGAAATTTACCTGAAAATTTTATGGAACAACTAGAATACTAGAAAAAATTCAAATGAAAAGAAGAGAAAACCACCACTAAGGAGTGGGCTTAGTGTCTAAGACATTCTCTTCCACCCAGCCCCTGTCTACCCTAGAATAGTGGTGATCTGAGATCTAAACCTTTTTTGTCCTGTTATCTTGTGTACATTGTCATCTTCATTTCACAGAGTCCAAGGATCGAACTCAAAACCAAGAAGCAAAATGGATGAAAACAGTTGTTTCCAAGGGTACATCGGGTGACAAAGTTGCGGCTCAAGTTATTATGATTCAGGATGATCCTTTGTTTCATTTGAACACTCTCAATTCACTGGTCAATAGTGTCAAAGTGAGCAAGAAGAAAGAGTGTCTTCTGATTATGGGTGGGTGTGAAAAAACAGCAAATATTAGCCAAAACAGAAGCAGAAAAAAGGGGGGGGGGGGGAATTGTCTTGAATGGTCAAAAGATCTGTTACATCAAGTTTGTTTAGTTTCAAACT
>NW_026844294.1:0-162500 GCF_029955315.1 Cylas formicarius
TATATATATATTATATATATATATATATATATATATATATATATATATATATATATATATATATATATATATATATATATATATATATATATATATATATATATATATATATATATATATATATATATATGATAAACGTACACTCAGTTAACGATGTGACTTCATCTACAACGTGGAGACTTCCGATTTCGGAAGTCACAACGTTTCCTATGTAAAACTTTGCCAGTATGACCTTGAGGGCCTTAGGAACGTTCATGCAAAATTTTCTAATGAAGTCCCAAGGTCGACCATTTATCCGTACAACAACAACAACAAACAAATATAATTTTGAAAAATTTTCTTCCGCTTGTTCGCCTTGACAAGTTTATTTATACACAAAAGCTGCTTAGACACATTAACTTCAATAAAATAAATGAATTAAAAGGAAAACATAACATAAAAAATAAGAAAAAAGAGATCAATTAAATAATTAAATGTTGATAAAGGTTATTTTCAGACATTGTTTATTTGTATTGGTTCATTTTCAGTTCTTAATTTATACTAGAGTTTAAATATATTACTCTTTTTATTTAATTAAATAATTTTTTTAAAAATAAATTCATTTTTTGATTGTAGTATTTTAGCCGGAAATTTATTAACTATTTTTGAATAGTTCAAAATAGTGTTATACTATAGCCCGAAAACGACGGTTTGACGTATATACATCTATGCTAAAATTCAGTCTTTGCTGGAAATACTTTAGAATATGGTTTTTTATAATTATGAAAAATAAGGTCGCAGACTGTAAATACTGTGTAAGATGTTGGGATACCTTATGTTAGTCTTAGTCAATAGTTCTGCAGTTCTGGATTTTCGTTTGCACTTTCTTGCTAAAATGTAATAATCACTTTTTATCATTTCTTGTACCCTAAGAATGCATCATCAATTGGTCGTATAAAAATCGTGCGGTGCAGGGGGTGGGGTGGTGGCGGTGAATTTTCTAAAAATTGTCAAAAAATTATTATTTTTTTTTTATCTACACCATACTGCTCTTAAAAAAAAGTGTTTCCTATAAACGATATGCATTGAAGGTCAACGAATCCGTTATTTTTTTGAAAACCCCAATCTGATGGATAGTTTTTGTTTTTAATTAGCAAAATGTGAAACCATGTCGTGAATATCACGGAAGCAAGCGAAGCAGCGAGGAAGGGTCAGATTTGCGAAGACGGTCAGGCAATAGACTTTGCGGTTCCGACGTGCGCTTGTACAACCACTTTCGCAGCGAGGATGATTTTATTTATTTTTTATGTCTACGTTTTAAGTGTCAAAATAGTTTTCTTTGAGGGAGTGAAGCAGTTTTTAATGTGACTAAAATATATTTATTTTTGTGTGAGAATGATAAATAATAACGCATTAGTTATAATTTTCATCCAAATGGATATTAAAATCAGTACATGTTCTAATTGCGAACTTGATTCAACAATCAAATTAAATCATTTAACGAAAAAAGCTGCTAACACAAAAGCTTCCAATTATGTGTACCTTGTCAATAAGGCGGAAAGCTCATAACGTCAAAACAAATATCCAAACAAAAATTAATTGAATGTGCAAAAATCCGCATGAACATCTGTTAAGGCAAGGATCCTGATGCTCTACATATTTTTTTGAATTTTAATGACATAAGGGAACAAGTTTACAATGACATAAAAAATCAAAAGCTCTGACAAGTCATGACTATATATATATATATATATATATATATATATATATATATATATATATATATATATATATATATATATATATATATATATATATATATATATATATATATATATATATATATATATATATATATAAATTAATAAATAAAATAAATTATAAATTAATAAAGCTTATATATCATAATATTTATATTTTATATTAAAAATAAAACATAATATTTTCAGCGCTTCAACAAAAAAAATCAATTACTTGAACTTACTATAAAATATGCTATGCTATTCTTTCAGCAGACAGTAAACATCGATTTTAATTGATTGAAAAATGTTTTTTTACAGCGCTTGCCACTTTTTTTCACTCGAAAAAAATATGTAATACGGTATATATGTGGTGACGAGGTGAAAGTTTTGCTAGGGCTGGATTTTGGATAATATGAAATTGTAGATCATAACATTTTCTTCAAAATTCTAAAAGTTGAACTAGTTACATTCTACACTATCCACTCATTTTTATACCACTTATGAATTAATGTACTTGTTGAATTTTATAGAAAAATATTGTGTTGATTATTGTTATTAATGCAGTTCTGATTTTTGTTAATAATTTAATCCGATTCAAACTCTTCAAAGTCGATTTGAACAGTCTTGCCTTCTTCGAATTGTTACAGATTTTTCGACTGTCAGATGATGAGCGACTTTATCACCTTTTTCGATCAAAGATTTAAACTAATAACTGTAGAAGTTTTACCTTCTATCATAGGTGTATTGCAAATTGTAACATTTTTGCAAGATATGCAAAGTTCTAAACTATCATTTCTAATGTTAAGAATTTTGAAGTACCTGATTTTTGTTGTAAATAAATACAAACAAATTATTAACATTATTCGGTTCCGATAAATGTTCTCTATAATTATATTTGGCTGAGTCAAGGTAACGCCTCTTATTGCTGTTATTATATATTTTGTGGACTAGGAATATTAAATTGGCATAGGAGTAGGAGACGCTTATCCAAGCGGGCAATCCATGTTTCTGTCGAAGTTGGTGTTTACTCGTTTAGAATCCAAATTTTCATGAGCAATATTGTGACCCATAGAAACGAGCAGTAGTCACTGGAAGCGAGATGTGATCCGAACTCCTGAAGTTTCTGGCTCGTTATTTATCATGTTTGTGGCTTGGTTTTGTCCCCACTGTCGTTATAATAAACAGTAATTTATAATAGAGCCTATGATAAAGGTAAAAGCTATTGACGAACACACTCTGGCAGGTATTTATGTTACTGAAGATGGCAAACTTTAAATTGTTGGTTTCTGCAGGTAAAAATGAGTACTTTTGACGATTTGTACATAATTGCCCGTTCTTCTCTACTTCTATAGTCTGGTCCTAAATAAAATCTTCAAGTATAGATACATAGAATCGAGCAGATAGTAGTCACTGGAAGCGAGATGTGGATTTACAATAACCTCCTATCCCAACTCCTGAAGTTTCTGGCTAGTTATTTTGCATGTTTGTAGCTTGGGGTTGTCCTTACTGTCGTTATAGTAAATAGTAATTTATAATAGAGCCTATAATAAAGGTAAAAGCTATTAACGAACACACTCTAGCAGGTATTTATGTTTCCGAAGATGGCAGAACTTTAATTGCTGGTTCCGGCAGGTAAAAATGAGTACTTTGAAGAATGTGTATATAATTGGCCGTTCTTTTCTACTTCGATAGTATGGTCCTAATGCTGTCATCATGCATAGTTTTTAAGAATTCCTTAATTGGCCAATAATAAACCAAAATAAAGTTATTTAGTGTATTTATTTTACTATCAATATTATTTTCGTATGTTACGAAAACCCGAGGTAAAGAGTTAATACCCATGAAAAAAGTGTTTAGATTTAAACGTTGAAATGATTCATTTTTGAAATATTTTTTAAATAAATCTTGTGTATGTTATTTGTCGAGTTAACTGTCGAACAAAACCCAATACTACACATGTAACTATGCGAAATCAACAGGTTTGAAACCATATAGATTAGTATAAATATTTATTTTTAATTTATAAAAACTATTTTTCTTTCTGTTTTCTTTGTAAGCGTGACTTTTCATGGTATCCTCCTTGAGGATATTTGATTCTTCGTACCTCAAGAAGAAGAAGAAGTCATTACCGCAAATTCCACCCAAAATTAAAACCTCTTATACGAACGGCATTCAATCTATCTATCGAGACTGATATTCTGCATTTGGATAGACGACAAAATGGCCGTAATGACGGCTATAACATAACTTTTTAATTACCGTTTTGTTGTCATGTGTGCGAATTAATTTTTTTTTAAAGGCTCTTCTTGTTTGGCACATTTGGCAACCTCACGCATGATTAATATTTTTCACTTGTTTTTGTTTATCTTCATGTGCCGGCAAATCGCTTTTTTAATTTATGAATTCTCTTAAGCTCGAATACGACTACTTAAACGAAACTGAATTTTGCCAGGATAATGTATTGCGAAGAAATTTTAGTTTTTCGACCCAGGCTCTATCAAGAAGCGGCGCAGTCAAAATAAGAGTAGCGACAAATCTATCGGCGATCTTGCCTCAAGCAGTCACAAAATTCACGGGACTCTATAGAAGACGGTTGTTGCAACTACGAGGTGCAGAGTGCCGTTGCCTGAACTAAGTAGGGTAACATCAAGGTGGCACTCCCAGAAGTAGTCACGAACGAAAAAAGCTACAGCCAACATTTAATGGTGTTCAATATTAAATTGGCATAGTAGTAGGAAACGCTTGTTCAAGAGGGCAATTCATGTTTTTGTTGCTAAAAAATTTCAAAATTTTAATCAGCAATATTGTTGCCCGTAGTCACTGGAAGTTATTGACGAACAAATTCTGACAGGTATTTATGTTTCCGAAGATGGCAAACTTGCGGAATATAAGTCTTTCTATAGCCTATCAAAAGCATTTGTTGGTTTCTACAAGTAGAAGATGAGTCTTTTAACAAATTGTATATAGGTGTCCGTCTTTCCCTACCTCGATAGCCTGGTCCTAAAATCTAGAATGTTTAAAGACAATTCCTTTGCAGTCATCAAATTAATTTTGTAGTCAATCTTTCAGATTTCCAAGTTGGATCTTAGTGAAACCTCCCCGAGACTCCAATCTGAAATCAACAAACGAACGGATAAAATGAACGTTTATATGAGGATCAAGTTCAGTCATGGGTTTAATTGAACGTAGAGGTGCTGCAATAAAGTCCGCTGTTCGTTACACTGCTCAACTGCAAATCCATAATTGCATTGAATTACTTACATTCCTTTGCTACATGAAACTCTTAATTAAACCCGATATCGGTTGTTCTGAATTCTCTTGACTTGTATCAGGGTTGACTTTTAGTTAGTCTTAAAGACCGCATACGTCGACGACTTTAAAGAAATCATTCGACTTTTCTTCTCATTATCCCAATCGCAAGTTACTCGTTTACTCCAGAGTCACTAAGTAATAGGCTTATTTAATTTCGGTATTAATTTTATTGGTGATAACGTCAACAATTACTTGCATACCTGCGTATGCTATATTGCGAGTTTTTTTTTGTGCAGCCATGCATATTCGATCATTCCGTCTTAGCGGCACACATCCTCCTGAAGTTTTATTGTATCGCATAATTATCTTTGCGTTACATTGATGAACTTTCCGCATTTAGTGGCATTCGAATTCTTTGTTAGCAGATGATTTTGATTGTGGTAAAATCAAATTTTGGTTATGCTCATTTTGATTTTTCCTTTTGGTTGAATTGTTTTATTCAATAACGGGGTTGTTAATTTAAATTAGTATTGCCTGATTATTGCTCTTTCGTAAATGGAAGCAGAAGTTTCAAGTATTAGATTAGATTAGATTAACAGTTGGGAGAGCTAGCAGTCAGCCTGTCCGTCACTGCGACCCGGAGGGTCTATTGTGACTCTCTCCATAGCTATAGGGCTTTATCCAGGTTCGGCTCTCTAAACAGACTCACCACTGTCTATAGGAGAGTGGAGTTGTTCGCGTCCGTAGGTTCTACTTTTTACACCCTACATGTGCTCTTCGGGTAGTGCCAAATGAACAACATCGGAGCTGAGGAGCAACAGCCACCATCCGTGTATCCGTCGGAGAAAGCTCGCTGTTCTTTGTAACTGAGGGTAGGAGCGAAATAAAATAGCTCCCTCGGTAAAAGACAAAAACTCCATTTCAGCAATGTTAGGTGAACCAAACATCGAAGACCAGGGTCACGCATACAAGCGGATACGGTGACGCTGCTCGAAAGAGATGTGCGGTATGATCCGTATAGGGCAGCCTACGTGGTAACTCCCGGCATCTATGTGCCGCGCCCTAGGGAGCACAAAGAGGCCTGTGATGGAAGAAGATGCACGGCTGGAGCAGCCTTTCCCTACTCCAATAGCCACAAGCTCTCTCAGTCATGGCGGTAGCTGTGAGGGAGATCACCCCTCCACATCCTGAGTCACCGCGTTCGGAGACTGCCTTTTGTTCCGGAGTATTATATAAATTTATGGAAAGAGATGGGAAAAGGCATCCAAATGGACGTTGAACAGAGTGCAAACAGCACCATAAGAGGTACTGGAGGTAAGAATGCCTACAACTCCTTCCACCGGGAGCGAGTGTACTCGACACCTTCCAAAGCGGCCGCCAAACCCCGATAGAGAGACTCGGCTCAAAAATCGGTGAACTGCTTGAGTACATTAAAGACAGGAACAATGTTCACGGTGAAATTAAAAAGCTAGCCAGGTCAATTGACACGGAGTACAACCTGGCACTGAGAGATTTTACGGCATCCGCGAGAAGGACTCGGAACACGACCGTTAAAACAACGCAAACATCTCCCGGGACTAGTGTTCAAGCGGGACTACCGTCGACACCAAATCCTATGCCCCAGGAGTCGAAACCCCAAAAAAGGTCGATATCTACACCTAGCCCCACTTCCGGCCAAGATTTACGAACGTCCGAAAAGCAGGGTGAGGATACCTGGTCCGAGGTGACTCGGAGGAGGAAAAAGAAAAAAGTGCTACAGGACTCGGCAATAGTATCGAAGGTGGCTCAAAAACCACAGAAAAACACAGATGTCTCGGATATGGGCACGCGCAAGTGCTGCTTTAAATGAGCAGGAGAAAGTCACAAGGCAGCCGACTGCATCGAGCAACCGAAGTGCTTTCTATATCCGAATGACGCTAAGGACAGCCTGTGTCATATCCTCGGCTCCGGAGCTTGTAAAGCGTTCCGCGCAGCCCTAGCTGAAGCGACAAGAGCACAAAAATGATCAGAGTCCTTCAAGCTAATCTGAATAGATGTATACTAGCACAACACCTCCTTCGCCAAAGGATCTTTGAAGGTAAAGTCGACATCTGCATCATCTCCGAACAACATTCAAACTTCCAGGATGGGTTATTGTTCGCAGATGAAACTGAGACAGCAGCACTATGGATCGCAAATACAAGAAACATTAACGCAATCAACAGCGGAAGTGGAGCAGGCATACAACCTACTTCATGAGCGTCTACCTCTCGCCTAACGAGGGAATCAGTGTGTTCCGTCAGAAACTGGCGACCATAGAGGACGCTATCTTGATGTTCAACGGAGAAGTCATTGTAGCTGGTGATTTCAACGCCAAATCGGCAGAATGGGGCGCCGCGTTCTCTGATACCAGAGGCAATGAAGTCGCTGATGCCGCAGCAAGACTCGACCTCATTGTGCTGAATACTGGAAACACCACGACATTCCGGAGACCAGGGTACCAAGAATCCATCCTTGACATTACGTTAGCGACTCCAAGGATTGCGAACAAGATTGAGGGCTGGACCGTATTCGAAGAATACAGCGGTAGTGACCACCAGTATGTGACCTTCACTGTTGGATTTGTACCAGGCTCGGCTCCGCAGTGAACCCTATACAAAAGGAAGTGGAACGCTAGCAAGCTTAACCTCGATGCTCTACGAACATCTCTCATACGGAGCATACCAACTCTCCAGAGAAACCCCAATCTAAGGACCTGCAAGGAGACGGAAGAAATAGTGACGAGAATCATGAACGTTATTCTCGACTTATGTAACGCTTCTATGCCACGACTGAAAATTCGGGGTACACACAGATCGGCATACTGGGGGTCACCGGAGATAGCAGAATTACGAAGAACATGCCATGTGCTACATCGCCGCACAACGAGAGCTGCAAAACGTTCACCCGATCAGGAACTGTATGTGAACGAGTACAAGCACGCAAAAAAAACCTTAAATAAAACCATCAATACAAGGAAAGCGACGTTATGGAAAGACTTATGCAATGATATCTGGGGTAAAGCCTACCAAATTGTCACTAAACGACTTGGAAAAGCTGCACCAGAAGCACCAAAACCCACATCCGTGACGTATATCATCGTGGCGGAGCTGTTTCCCAAACACCCGCCGCGGAGGAAGAGACACTATGTTAAAAATGGCGAAACGACTCCCTTTACTACCAAAGAACTGCAAGACGCGGCAAAGACCATCAAGATAGGAAAAGCATCCGACCCAGATGGCATTCCAGCCTAGAGACTGCAAGAAGAACATGGTATGGTAGTCTCAAAACTCGCAAAGTGTGTTTATTTCTAACATTTGATGTTAAAAATGCCTTTAACAAGGCGAATTGGGGGATGACGTTGCGGCTACAATAGAAGTGGACAATGTCGAAGAAGCAGAACTATTAGTTCGGGTTACTACTGACACCATCGAAGCCTGGCTTAAGAAACACCACCTGACACTTGCCAAGCAGAAAACGGAGATGGTTGTACTGACTCGCCAAAAATGGTTCCCTAAACCATTCACCGTAAACATGGGAGGTACACTTTGACGTCAACGAGAGCTTTACGCTATCTAGGGGTAATGATAGACGAAAAACTATCTTACCGTGAACACTTTGATAGTGATAGCAAGACGGTATCCAGCTTATCAAGGATCATGGCCAACACGATGTAACTTCGAACCAAAAAAGGACGAGTACTGCTCTACGGAGCAGATATATGGTCGGATATCCTAAAGCAGAAAACATACAATCACAAAATAGCAGCAGTGCAACGGAGAGGCGCTCTTAGGGTTGCCTGTGCATACCGCACCATCTCGGAAGCGGGAATACTGGTCATTGCAGGAGCAACGCCTATCGACCTATTAGCGTTTGAGAGAGCCAAGCTCTATGACGCTAAAAGGAAATGCGACAACTTCAAGGAGGCAAAAACAAGGATAAAAGCGGAAACCCAGCAAGAGTGGCAGGACCGATGGACGACGGGGGAGACGGGCAGATGGACTGAGCGTCTGATTCCGAACATCATTGTCTGGCTTTCTCAAAAACAAGGGGACACAGACTCCTATCTGACCCAGCTACTGACGGGACACACACAATACACAACACCCCTGTGTGTACTGTCCTGATAAAATTGACAACGCTGGTCACACGTTCTTCGAGTGCGCTCGGTGGAAGGACAATAGAAGTAGCACCGAAGAGATCATAGGCGCCAGGCTCTCCCCCTCAAGTCTGGTAACGTCTATGATCGAACAGGAGGGAAACTGGTCGGCTGTTGCAACCTACGCACAGCGCCTTCTGAAAGATAAAATTTCAGAAAGGGGCCAGTAGCCAGGAGTAGGAGCCTTCTGAAAGATAAAATTTCAGAAAGGGAGCAGTAGCCAGGAGTAGGCGCCGTGGGGCGCAGCACGGACTGGATTGATGTAATGCTAACGCGGTTCCAATCCAGTCCTCCCCGTACCATCCGCGGGGAGAGGGGAAGAGGAATGTTTTTTTAGTGGGTAAAAATCTCGACACTACCGCCTATCGATATCTGCCGCAAGATGGGCGGCAGAGTTTACGATTACGGTCTCTTTTGAAGTTTTTTTTTTTCGTACCTCTTTACAAAAAAAAACTCTCCATAATGGCTCCCTCGTATAGTTCTCTTGCCTCTGGTTTGGTATCGCCCAACAGATGGAAACGAACTCTCGCTAGGCCTTCGCAGTGGCACAGTACGTGCGCGGCTGTTTCCTCCTCTTCCTGACAGAATCTACATTCTGTGTTTTCTTCGACTTCCATCAGGCTTAGATGTCTCTTAAGCCTGCAGTGGCCCGTCAGCAGACCTACCGGCTACGGCTTTTCTATTGTAGCTTAGTAGGTCCGCTGTAAAATTTCAAGACGGACCCCTTAGAAATTCTTTGGTCTGTCTTTGCCCCGGCATGTCCCTCCACCATCGTCGAGATTCTCGGTTCATCCAATTCCTGATGGCTGTTTTTGCAACGTGTTTGGCCACCCCACAAAAGGATTCTGGTCCAATCAGGCGCATTGACGGCCCTTCGCGGGCTGCGTCGTCTGCGTCTTCATTACCTTTATGCCCTCCTTGACCCGGTACCCATGATATAGTAACTTTGTTCTGGCTTGCCATCTACTTTAATGCCTTATGGCAGTCCAGAACTAACTTGGATGTTATTTTATTAGATTGCAGGGCCTTTACAGCCGCTTGACTATCGGTGTAAATTGCAATTGATTTGATATGGATCTTCCTCGCTTTTATTTCTCTTGCACAGTATTCTAGTGCAGAGATCTCTGCTTGGAACACTGTTGCTAGCTTACCCATTGGAATAGAGATTTTCCTTTTCGTCCTGGCTTCATATATTCGACTCCTACTCATTCTTGAGTTTTTGAGCCACAAGCGTACCAAGTTATTTCTGCCTTGATTGGTGGCCCGTTTTCCCAGACTTCTCTGGCTGGGATTTGAGTCCTGTAGTGGTTAACGAAGCAATACTTAGGTGTTGTGCTGTCCGTCGGCAACCCTAGGACATTGTCTGCCCTTACCTCCAAGTAAAGCTTGTTATGTTTCGTGCAATTGGGTACAGGCCTTGTAGAATTCTAAATACTGCTTGCTTGCCCTTGTATATAGATCTGTATTGGTGGGATGTTCAGTAGGACCTCCAGCGCTGCAGTGGCCCCCCGTAGCGCACAGACTCGCTAGTCTTTGCACGCTACTCAGCCGCCTTATCGCATCTCCCTGGATGGTTTCCTTTTGTGATCGAGTTTGTTGAGGCGTAGTTGAACACCCCTTCTATATCTAGAAAGATTGCTACAGCTATCTCTTGTCTTCCAGTGTCTTGGAGAGCAGCCTATTTAGGTCATCCAGAGCTAGATCCGTTGATTTTCCCGGTTGGTAAGCGTATTGCCGCTCGCTTAGCGGGAAGTTCTCTATTACGTTGTCCCTGAGATACCTATCCAGTAGCTTTTACAGGGTTTGCATAAATGAGGATAGGGTATAGATACCTTTGTAGTGCGGTCCATTGTCCTGCCTACTTTTGGCAGGTATAGGATCCTTTTCTGTTGCCATGACTTGGGTACTACTCCCCACGCTATTCAACCCCTGTATATTCTGCATAGATGGGGTAGTACGATTTCCTGCCCTTTTTGCAGTAATATAGGGTATATTTCATCCATTCCTGGTGATTTGAATCGTTTAAATTGGTTAATGGCCCATCTGATCCTTGCGGGTGTTACTACTTCTTTAACTAACTCCCGCTCTCGCCTTCCCGGTCTAGGAGACTTTTCGTAGTCCAGCTGTGCGTCCACAATGTCCCTTAATGAAATCGCTGTAGGAAAGTGAACTTCCATCAGCACCTTTAGACTTTCTTGGACTGTTTTTGTGTAGGTGTTGTATTTCTTTTTAAGGAGTTCGACAGCGTTGTTTGTGTTATCTTTTGTAAGGACTTTGTGGATTCTTGAGCAAGTGGGAACCTCATTCACCTCTTCGCAAAACCTCCTTCAAGAGTCCCGTTTGGCAGTCTTGGTTTACTTTATCTTTGTTAAACAGCCTTCTCACGGTACCTCTCAGTTTCCCGAGCTTTTTGTTCCACCAGACTGTGTTTCCTTTTTGTTTCCAAGTTTTTTCTGGACAGTTGTGCTGATAGGCTTCGGTTAACGATTTGCTTAGCAGCTCTACTGAATTTTCTATGTTCCCCACACTTCTGACCTCCACCGTCATCCCCTGTAGATCTTCATTGAGGGATGTTGAGTATCCTTCCCAATTTGTATCTTGGGGGTTTCAAAACAGTATTGATTTCAGTATGGGGATTTTTATGTCGAACCTGATGTGCCTGTGATCGGAGCATGAAGGTTCCTCCAGTTGTGGATCATGTCGATTGCCCTGTTAGAACTGAAGGTTACATCTAGAATTTCCTATCGCGCTATTGTAACGAAAGTTGGTTAGTTGGCCATGTTTAACTCTTTATTTAGTACAAACTGTAATAAGGACTCACCTCTAGCGTTGATGTCCTTGCTTCCCCACATTGTGTGGTGTGCATTGTAGGCCGAGCAGACTACTAGACTTTGTCTCCTTTTCCGCGTGGATGGTGACAGGATTGCTGTGGCAAAATCGGCAAAGCAGAGCCCTGAGATAAGTTCACAGTTTAACCTGTTGTCGTGAATGATGCATGAACGATTACTAACAGCTGACCTATAGTGTCATATCTTACCTTGTGTTGGTTTAATGCCTGCTATTTTCCCATCTATAAGCCAAGGTTCCTGCAGTAGGGCAATACTGATGCCTTCCTGTTCAAATCTGCTACATAGCACGGCCGAAGCGGTCTTTGCATGCTGCAGATTTGCCTGCAGTACCCTTAGGTTCTCCTTTAATGGCTTGAACGCTGACTTGGGGCGGCACCCCTGCCCTCCGTCTCCATGGGCGTTTCGGCCCCCTCAGGGACCTACCGACTACGGATTTTCTATTGTAGCTTAGTAGGTCCACTGTAAAATTTGAGGATGGGCCCCTTAAAAATTCTTTGGCCTGTCTTTGCCCCGGCATGTCCCTCCACCATCGTCGAGATTCTCGGTTCATCCAATTCCTGATGGCTGTTTTTGCAATGGGTTTGGCCACTCCACAAAAGGGTTCTGGTCCAATCAGGCGCATTGACGACCCTTCGCGGGCTGCGTCGTCTTCGCCTTCATTACCTTTATGCCCTCCGTGACCCGGTAACCATGATAGAGTAACTTTGTTCTGCCTTGCTATCTCGTTTAATGCCTTATGGCAGTCCAGAACTAACGTGGATGTTACTTTATTAGATTGCAGGGCCTTTACAGCCGCTTGACTATCGGTGTAAATTGCAATTGATTTGTTATGGATCTTCCTCGCTTTTATTTCTCTTGCACAGTGTTCTAGTGCAGAGATCTCTGCATGGAACACTGTTGTTAGCTTACCCATTGGAATAGAGATTTTCCTTTTCGTCCTGGCTTCATATATTCGGCTCCCACTCATTCTTGAGTTTTTGAGCGATAAGCGTACCAGGTTATTTCTGCCTTGATTGGTGGCCCGTTTTCCCAGTCTTCTCTGGCTGGGATTTGAGTCCTGTAGTGGTTAACGAAGCAATACTTAGGTGTTGTGCTGTCCGTTGGCAACCCTAGGACATTGTCTGCCCTTACCTCCAAGTAAAGCTTGTTATGTTTCGTGCTATTGGGTACTGGCCTTGTAGAAGTCTATATACTGCTGGCTTGCCCTTGTATATAGATCTGTATTGGTGGGATGTTCAGTAGGACCTCCAGCGCTGCGGTGGCCCCCGTAGCGCACAGACTCGCTAGTCTTTGCACGCTACTCAGCCGCCTTATCGCCTCTCCCTGGATGGTTCTTGTCCACCAGACAATCGCCCCATACGCTTTTTGGTCAAATATGACTCCTAAATATTTTACCTCCCTGGAGAAGTGTGGCCTTGTTAAATCTACCACCGGCGGTTTCAGTCCTGTGAGGATTCTCCTATTGGTAAATGGAACCACTGTCGTTTTCTTCAGGTTAACTGTTAGCCGCTCGTTTTGGTACCAGTTTTCCACGATTTTAATAGCCTCCTGACTTTTTTCTGACAGGGTATTGGTAAATTTTCCTCGTACCAAAATCACTACGTCGTCTGCATATCTTAGGCAGTAGAAGCCTTCTGCAGAGAGTTTTTGCAGTAGATCATGCCCTCCCCACTGCTGCCTTTATGGTGGTCTGTCCTTGTGTGCATATTATGGTCCGGTTCCTTAGACTGTTTTTTACTCATTTGCACAGCGTTTTTGGAGCTCTTCTCATTTCCTTTTGTGATCGAGTTTGTTGAGGCGAGGTTGAACGCCCTTTCTATATCTAGAAAGATTGCTACAGCTATCTCCTTGTCATCCAGTGTCTTGGAGAGCAGCCTATTTAGGTCATCCAGAGCTAGATCCGTTGATTTTCCCGGTTGGTAAGCGTATTGCCGCTCGCTTAGCGGGAAATTCTCTATTACGTTGTCCCTGAGATACCTATCCAGTAGCTTTTCCAGGGTTTTCTGCATAAATGAGGATAGGGTATAGATGCCATTGGAGTGCGGTCCATTGTCTTGCCTACTTTTGGCAAGTATAGGACCCTTACCTGTTGCCATGACTTTGGTACTACTACCCACGCTAGGCAACCCCTGTATATTCTGCATAGATGGGGTAGTATCATTTCCTGCCCTTTTTGCAGTAATATAGGGTATATTTCATCCATTCCTGGTGATTTGAATTGTTTAAATTGGTTAATGGCCCATCTGATCCTTGCGGGTGTTACTACTCCTTTAACTAACTCCCACTCTCGCCTTCCCGATCTAGGAGACCTTTCGTAGTCCAGCTGTGAGTCCACAATGTCCCTTAATGAAATCGGTGTAGGAAAGTGAGCTTCCATCAGCACCTTTAGACTTTCTTGGACTGTTTTTGTGTAGGTATTGTATTCCTTTTTAAGGAGTTCGACAGCGTTGTTTGTGTTATCTTTTGTAAGGACTTTGTGGATTCTTGAGCAAGTGGGAATCTCATTCACCTGTTCGCAAAACCTCCTTCAAGAGTCCCGTTTAGCAGTCTTGGTTTACTTTGGCTTTGTTAAACAACCTTCTCACGGTACCTCTCAGTTTCCCGAGCTTTTTGTTCCACCAGACTGTCTTTCCTTTTAGTTTCCAAGTTTTTTCTGGACAGTTGTGTTGATATGCTTCTGTCAACGCTTTGCTTAGCAGCTCTACTGAATTTTCTATGTTCCCCACACTTCTGACCTTCACCGTCATCCCCTGTAGATCTTCATTGAGGGATGTTGAGTATCCTTCCCAATTTGTATCTCGGGGGTTTCAAAACAGTATTGATTTCCGTATTGGAATTTTTATGTCGAACCAGTTGTGGATCATGTCGATTGCCCTGTTAGAACTGAAAGTTACATCTAGGATTTCCTATCGCGCTATCGTAACGAAAGTTGGTTAGTTGGCTATGTTTAACCCTTTATTTAATACAAACTGTGGTAAGGACTCACCTCTAGCGTTGATGTCCTTGCTTCCCCACATTGTGTGGTGTGCATTGTAGGCCGAGCAGACTACTAGGCTTTGTCTCCTTTTCCGCGTGGATGGTGACAGGATTGTTGTGGCAAAATCTGGGATAAGTTCACAGTTTAACCTGTTGTCGTGAATGATGCATGAACGAGGACTAACAGCTGAACTATCGTACCATATCTTACCTTGTGTTGGTTTAATAACTCCAGAAATATTTATATACAAATATTATTTTCCGAAATAACATCATAAATAGTTAGGCAAATCACAAAATAATATATTATGCCGTACAACAGTTCTTTCTAGGAATGAAATCCAATTGAAAATTAATGACATAAAATTATTCGCTATTCGAATTATTAAAGGGATTCCAACAATAAAAGGGATTAAATTCCAACTTACACAAAAATACAGGTCTACCAAATTTATTGCAGAATCCAATTAAGAAATTCAAAACCGGAAAATAACAGTCTTTGAAAATTAGTTTTGTCTGTTTCTTCTCTTTCAAATTTGGTGGGCTTTGATTTTTCAGTCATTACTTTTATTCAGTATTTAGTAATGAGGTAAAAAATAATAGTGGACAGTTGAAATTTCACACGTAATTGGGTTTTGCTTTGTATGAACATTCAGTGGCTCTAATAGAAACAGTTCCTGAACTGATTGCGTTGATATCAGTAGTTTATAGGTACGCTATAGGCCTCCCCCACTCCTCTCCCTTTTTGTGGGCGTGTCCTCGTTTCCCACGACTCTCTAGCTCCTCCGCCTTTACCCATAATCCCTTGCAACTGTTTAATCAATCCCCCTCCTCTAGTTTGCGATGGCAGCGAAGCTAATCAGAGCCCAGATATTTTCCCACCCGTAAGAAAAGCAATGACGTCAATGAGACTTGATCATATTGTTCGCGTGACCATCTGCACCCTCTAGCGGTTCGAATGTAAACTAGTGTCCCCTCTTGAAATAAGATTTTCTTTAATAGGGTAACCCCACCTAGTGAATATTGACCAAAACAATTTATTTTAAGAACATATAGTTCTGCGAATGTGTACCCTCGCGGGTACAAACTGTACTTTTCACTATTGCGCACAAAGGACAGGGGAAATAAAGACGAAAAGTGTTGGATTTCTTTTTTCGGAACTGGAAGCTGGCAGGCACCACCAATAATATCAGCAAAACAAAAACCTGGTTAAAATTTTCATTAATAAAGTAGGATATTAGAAACCATATACCATTTTAATTTACTAAGCCATCTACCGTGCGTTAACCTAATACATATTTCCGCATGCTTCTGTTTTAAGGTATCGTGAAATATTTGACTATTTATCTGGGAAAAGTTCATATGTCGAAAATATTATGTGTATGTGGCCGTGGTATTCTTTCTTTGCTATTATAATTTTATTTTTATTATTTAATATTTACAAAATTAATTTATCTATCTTATTGATAATTTTGATTTTGTTTGCTATTTTATTATTTGTTCTTATTATTTAATATTTTCAAAATTAATTTATCTATCTTATTGATGATTTTAAGATATCGCAGTCAACTTTACTATTTCATCAATTTCTTTCATTTATTGCTGATCTTTGAGGATAGTGTACATACTTTTTTTCGTAACTTACCTGTATCTACCCTTTAATTTCCTATCAAGCCATAAAGCAAACTCGAAAGGCATCTTAACTAAAAAGTCATATACTTTAAAGCTGCTGCTACTACTACATGAAAGTGTGTTTCTATGGCAATCTCAACAACAATGAAATCTGGACGCTTATACTAAATACTGTAATACTCTTCTCTGCTAACGCTAGGAGACGCTATTTGAACCCTGTTCAAAGAAAAACTTCTACAGCCCAAATAACCTCTCTGAACCACACTTAAGCGCATCACTCTTTCACTGTCTTGCAGCCTTCAGATTAATATTCCGTACTAACTACGTATCCCATACACGAAACGTTCTCTTTTCTAATTTTTTTCTATGCGCTACATTAACGAACAGGATCTAAACTTTTCTGTCTGTGTATTTTGTTAGCCACCTTAAAAAAAATAAAAAAAAAAGGTATGCGAATCTAGAGGATATTTTCCATATTTTTCACAAATGGTGACAACAATTAGTGCAAGTATTATTTTTAATAATAATCCATCTTTCGCTATGACACGAAAACATCAATTTTTTAATTCTAACTTTTCTCATAGAGCTTTCCTTTAGTCTCTATCTGTTCTTTAACTAAAATCCCCGCCTTTTTAAAAAACCAACTTCTAAAAATAGTTAATTTTCTCTAATATAAATTTGTACGTTTTCCGCAATATGTGTGAATATTTTTGCTAGAGCATTTAGTTACTTAGTACATGTAATAATCAATATTTTAAAAATATAATTCTAATGATACGTGTTTACGATTTGAAGATAACGAAACATTCCCCAGTTTTATAAATGAGAGCTCACTGCCAAACTACCAAACATCACAGTACAAACTACCGTACTACGCACCCCAGGACGAAATCAGGTTAGTCAGCGTCATTAATTCTACATGCGTTAACGAATAGCGTATTGTTAATTAAGGTTTAATACGCAAAAAATTTAAGTAACAAATAATTGCAATGAAACTGACTAACATCATAAATTATTAAAAAAAAATTAGAACAGTTCTAATTTACTGGAGTAACCAATTTGGCATTAAAAATGGAAATTTTCGATACTCTACTAGGTGCCTACAATAAATTTTACTATTATTTTTAATGCAGAGACACAACGATTTTCTAGTTTTGAATTTGATCAGGGGTATATGACCATAGTTTACGCCGACTCTAAAAGGCATGCAGTCTATTGTTATTGAACGCCCCATTTTGTGTATTATGTAATATTAACACAAAAAAAAGTAGGTGGCATTTCTATAATACGTGCAAAGTTTATGTGAAACTGACTGGAAGACAGAGTAATGCACCAATATGTTACTAAACATATTTCCATAGAATTCCGTAAGAGCTTATCTCCAAGTTTTCTCATTTAGTCAGTCAAAGCATCAAATGGGAAATTCCAATCCAACATATGTAGTGGTGGAAATATATCAATCGCCTACGTTACCGATGGTACCCGACTGAAGCTTTTGCATCTTCTTTACCCCACATGCCTACTTAAAAAGATACTGGTCTAAGTCTCAATATTCCTGTTAAAAAAAGAGAAGTTCTATATTGCCATAAATATGTGTTTTCAAAATTTTACCTGAATGGTTCGTGATTCCTTATATATGCAGTGTTGGCAGCAATGTGGCGACGACTACGCTGAAACTTTCCATATCTCGTGTCCCCATGACTGGTCTGTTTCATATATGAAAGCTCACCTCGCACGGGTTTGAACCTCCTTTAAAAAAAAAACAGGCAAGACTTGTACTTATCATATCAAAGTAATATGAGGAACTTATATTTTATGCCAAAACTTATTTCATCACCTCCAAAGGGGAGTAGGGGTTTCTAAAGTATGGTAGGTACATCTCTTTCATTTTTAAATTAAAAAAGTGACACAATTACGCGACGTAACTCGATCCGGATCGTTAACGCGTCTCAAGATGGGGGGTTTAGAGTTGTGAGGCCATTAAATTGATTCACTAATACCAGTACATACTGAAACCCCTTATTTCCAAAATAAAAAATTGTTAACTGTTAACCCAAAAAAAAAACTATTTTCTCACCAATTATATTTCTAGGGTCGTTTTCAGAATTTGTCCAAGAGGATAGGTCCGCAATTTCGAAAAATGTTCATGTCTCCCCGCTATGCATTTGTACACGAAGCAGGGCCGGATTAACAGCAATTATATTCTTGTCAGTCAACATACAGCCGCCGATTGAATTCCCGGATTCTGCTTTACTAGTTGCCATGGTCTGTCAAATATGTTAAAAAATTGTATATTTTTTTACAAATAATATACCTTTCCTAAAATAATTCCGCCTTTATCAACTTGGACAAGGGCACGTCAGTCCGCTTTGAAAAGCGCGGCGTATGTATCTTCCAAAATGATCCAAATCGTTAACCTTTAGAGGTTCGACGAATACAATGTTCATTCAACCAGGCATTCCGCGATGGCAGTTTTGAAAATTTTTGATTCCTCGTTATGCAAATCTAAACGGAGCAGGCTCGGATTGTCAGCAAATACACAACTCGCCGATTCAATTCTGAGATGTTGCTTCACGAGTTACCATGATCTGTCAAATATTTTAATTAAAAAAATTCTATTATTTAGCAGCAATATACCTTTTTAAAAATAATTTCGTCTTTTTCAAGTTCAACAGGACACGTGTGTTCGTTTCAGTTGGACAAGGGCACGTCTGCCCGCTTTGAAAAGCGCCGCGTATGTATCTTCCAAAATGATCCAAATCGTTAACCTTTTTTTGATTTTTTGATTCCTCGTTATGCAAATCTAAACGGAGCAGGCTCGGATTGTCAGCAAATACACAACTCGCCGATTCAATTCTGAGATGTTGCTTCACGAGTTACCATGATCTGTCAAATATTTTAATTAAAAAAAATCTATTATTTAGCAACAACATACCTTTTTAAAAATAATTTCGTCTTTTTCAAGTTCAACAGAACACGTGTGTTCAGATATTTTCAAAATTTGTCCAACGCAGACTTCCACTAACGCAGTTTCGAAAACTTTCTGGTCTCCCCGCCATGCATTTGTACACGAAGCAGGGCTGGACTATCAGCAAACAGCACATCCGTCATTTTTCTTCTCGGATTCCGCTTGACGAGTTACATCGATCTGTCAAATACTTAATGTAAAACAATTTTATCTATTACTTTTACCCCAATATTAAGTACCTATTCAAAATTAGTAGCGCCTTTTCGAGATCGAAAGGTTTCGTAGCCTATAGCCCTGCCGAAATGGCATTGCATTTGTACACGAAGCAGGGTCGGATTGTAAGCAAACAGCACCCCCGTCACTTTTCTTCTCGGATTCTGCTTGACGAGTTACATCGATCTGTGGAATATTTAGCGTAAAAAAAAAATTATCTATTACTTTTACCAAAAATGAAGTACCTTTTTTCTTTAAAATTTGTTTGTCCTTTTCGAGTTCGGAACTTTTCGTAGTCTATATCGTCTGCCAATTGTCCAAAATCGTTGCACTTTCAGTAATTTTCAAAATTCGCCACAACGCAGCCTTCCACGCACGCACGCAGTTTCGAAATCTTTCAGGTCTTCCCGCTATGCAATTGTACACGAAGCAGGGTCGGATTGTCAGCAAACAGCACCCCCGGTCACTTTTCTACTCGGATTCTGCTTGACGAGTTACATCGATCTGTGAAATATTTAGCGTAAAAAAAAATATCTATTACTTTTACCAAAAATGAAGTACTTTTTTTCTTTAAAATAGTTCGTCCTTTTCGAGTTTGAAAGGTTTCGTAGCCTATAGCCCTGCCGAAATGTCATTGTATTTGTAGACGAAGCAGGGTCGGATTGTCAGCAAACAGCACGAGCGTCACTTTTCTTCTCGGTTTCTGCTTGACGAATTACATCGATCGGTCAAATATTTAATATAAAAAATATCTATTTTACCAAAAATACGTACTCCTCTAAGATAAATTAGCTCTTTTCGAGTTTAAGAGGACACGTATCGTCAACTGTAGGATATTTTATTATTATATTTTCCAGTGTCTATAAATTAATAAACAACAGAATCTTCCGAATACAAAAATTTCAACATGAGTTTTTTTTTTCTTGAAACTGAAAAAGTTCTAACCCCTAAAACCATATTTTTAATACGCTGGCGGACGTATGACAATCCCCAAAAATTACCATATTTAAATTGTTACTATTGATATATTTCTATTCCGAACTTAACTCAATACATGCAAAAAAAAAACTAGCGAAAGTTATTTATTATCTCCGATGGGTGGATGATTGAGAAACGTTTAAATAAATCTACCTTTCTGTCTCTCTTTTTCTATATAGGTAACTCATTCTCTCTATCTGTTACTTTCCACAATCCGAGTTTACACTTTGTCCCCAAAAATCTTGTAAAATTTTATCTGCTTAGCTTCTTCGCGTTGTTTATAAGGCTGAATTTTTAGGGAGATATATCGTGCGTTATTTCTATTAAAATTCTGTTTCCTTTTTACCTACTTCAAAAACGTAAGCGAGCATTTTTGGTTGTTTTATTAAACAAAAATGGATACTAAAAAAGATCCGCATCTCCGACCTCAGCTTCCTTTGGTCACTCCCCAATTTTTTTTTTAATTAAATATAGAAACCTCGTCGAACATATACATAATACTAGGTCAAAATGTTACGCGGTTACTCATTAAAGTCGCAATTCCGAAAGCTTCTTACCTATCTTTTTCCAGTCTTCTTTGTTTTATTTATCCGTATACGAAATACACAATGAACACAAAACTTAAACTCGTTGGCGATATAGCATTAAGCAACAAACGTGGATAACAGAAACGAACCCTTAACACCAGCGCTTCTTTAAACTTCGACTGACACGTGAAACAACCCGCATTCCTACGAAAGGCAGGTAAACCAAGCAGGTCAAATTTTAAGCTACCCTCCAGTGTCGTCGTAGGTTCGGGTATAGTAAATAATGAATACAACAAAGCGGTAATTTTTAATAATTTAATTTGCATTTTATTTAACTTAAGTTGTTATGTAGAAAATGTGACATTTCTACAATTAATCAATATACTACGAGTAATTTTCCGATTAATTACTACTTTGAGAAACAAAAGGAAACGTTAGATTCCATTCAAACTTTTTCGGTTTTCATAATATCTCGCGTTTATTTAGAAGCTAATGGCCTGTGGCCATTAACCAGACGTTTCCAAAGGCTGGTTTAATAATATGTATATAAATCTTAACAAACACAAAAAATTTATGTTTAAAAATGTAACTTTCCGTATTTAAACTATTGCCTGCATTGGCGCCTATATTTTATAGATTTTTTTGTATCCTATTTTTTGTTTTGCTTGCAAATGTGTGTCCATTTTCGGGTACTGAATTTTTTTTTCTCAAATTATTACAAATTACTCAAAACGGAGTTAAAAACAGACGAGGAAAAAAGGGAAGAACCCTTATTTCTCCGACACTGACCTCCGATTTTTATAAAAATTGACCCCTTGACACCCTGCCCCTGAATATTTTGCAAAGGATTTTTAAAATGTAACTTCCAAATAACGCATACTCTCGCCTAGTGTCACAGTTTTGGGCCCCATTTTGCTATGGTTAGACAAGTTTATTCTTGTATATTGTCGGGACAAAAGAAGCATCTCCTTCATCCAAATTGACTTTTTCATACCTAATACAACAGCTCCCGGGCATCATCTCGCCTTAATTGTTTCTATTGAATTAATTTTAGTTACAAAAAATTAGATGATCGTCAAAATTGGCATAAAAAGATAATCAAGATTTAATTAAACAAGAATATGCACAAAAGAAAAGAGATAAACTCTGATACGGGAAACAAGGAAATATCGCTGAAACGGCAACTGATCTAGCCCGCGCCTTTTTTAAAAATAATAATAATTTTTCAAAAGAATGCTAGGCTAAGCTAAATACCTGGTGCAACAAAATATTGAAGGATCTTCATGATCCTACCTGTGAGCGAGTAGAAAATTATTTACAAAGAGGATAAAGGTATATATCTGAATATAAATAGTTTATAAATTATTTCACTATTGATAATATCTCCCTTTTTAAAATGGCGCATTATTTGAGACGTACTTTTTTCTTGTCAGAGCTTGTCTACAAAAAAAAAGCGGGATGGATGGAGGTTTTCCGTCAGTTTTTTTCCTGTCGAAACAAGTATGTGAGGCGTTCGCTTTGAATCTGGGGAACGGGTAGGGGTTATACATATATAAGCTATAAGAAATTTTAAATTTTTATTCAGTTTCCACTCATACAATTTCGTGATAAGTGCAGAGTGAGAAAAATGTCCGAAGTCGAAAATTATCCAACGCAAGCATTGGATTCGTGGGGAAGATTTGTGGTTAATGCGGAAATAATCCGCGAACAAAAATACATTTACGAGGCAGCAATTACGTTGCCGGAATTCGGACTAGCAATTACCTCAGGTCTTAGTCCAGCAAGAATCTTTGCTCCGGCAGTGAAAGTGAACTTTCTCCTCTACGCTTTGTCGGAGAAAAGAAGCATTTCGTTCGACGAGATAGACTTCACAGAATTAATACAACAGCTTCCACTGTTATTGTCAGCAGGCCCGACTGGTAAAGTTATGTATTTAACCTGCTTCAAACTCAGCTGTCTACAATGTGATGGTGAAGTCTTGGTCAAGATTGAAAATGGCGAGGGTATACTCTATATTTCGAAAGACTGGGTACAGGAATTAATTACCATAAGCAAATTGGTATTTAAAAGAATACGAGTACTGTCTCGTTTGAACTTTTACGAGTACTACGATAGAATATTGTATTTGACTATACATGAAAATTTGCTGGAAGATGCCAAAATCTTTCCGCATATAGAATATTTATGTTCTACAGAAGAGAGTGAGCAGAGCTACTGCATGGAGGACTACATGCGTTTTGGAAAAATGCAGATAAAACAAGATATCAACAAAAGGATAGCATGGGACATACCTGTGTTTTAATAGAAATTTACCTGTAAACTAATAATAATAAATGTTTTTTTAAAATTCAGTGTGTGTGTATGTTTTATCCTTACCCCCCCCCCCCCATTAAATAGTAAAAAAAACAAGTAATTGCGTAAAATAACTTTATTAAAGAAAAAAAAACAACAAAATATAATCAAACAAAACATAGTACCACCGGAATGAAACCTTCAGAAATTACCCCAACAACGGAGATTCTCGTATATAATTTACCAAAAAAAATTTGCAGTGAAAAAGTCAAAGTTCAAAGCTAGCGATGCAGTGAGCATAAGTCGCACAAAATCGGTTTTTGACAAAAGCTACGAAATTAATTAGACACCCCGAAATTTTCAAGATTGTTAAAGTAAGTGTTTCCTTCCCTCTTACGTATATTTTGGAAGATATGGAGGGGCGTTAAATCAAAGGTTCGTTTTATGAAGTCGAATTACAAAAACCGTACTACCAAATAGTCGATCGACTATATATGGACTTGCGGGGCTAAGACCTGAGGTAATTTCTAGTCCGAATTCCGACAGCGTAATTGCTGCCTCGTAAATGTATTTTTGTTCGCGGATTATTTCCGCATTGACCACAAATCTTCCCCACGAATCCAATGCTTGCGTTGGATAATTTTCGACTTCGGACATTTTTCTCACTCTGCACTTATCAAAAAATTGTATGAGTGAAAACTGAATAAATATTTAAATTTCTTATAGCTTATATATGTATAATCCCCACCCGTTCCCCAGATGCAAAGCGAACGCCTCACATACTTGTTTCGACAGGAAAAAACCTGACGGAGTACCTCCATCCATCCCACTTTTTTTTTAGACAAGCTCTGACAAGAAAAAGTACGTATCAAATAATGCGCCATTTTAAAATGGGACATATTATCAATAGTGAAATAATTTATAAACGATTTATGTTAAGATATACCTTTATCCTCTTTGCAAATAATTTTCTACTCGCTCACAGGTAGGGTCATGAAGATTCTTCAATATTTTGTTGCACCAGGTATTTAGCTTAGGCTAGAATTCTTTTGAAAAATAATTATTATTTTTAAAAAAGGCGCGCGCCCGATCAGTTGCCGTTTTAGCGATATTTCCTTGTTTCCCGTGTCGGAGTTTATCTCTTTTCTTTTGTGCATATTCTTGTTTAATTAAATCTTGATTATCTTTTTATGCCAATTTTGACGATCATCTAATTTTTTGTAACTAAAATTAATTCAATAGAAACATTTAAGGCGAGATGATACCCGGGAGCTGTTGTATTAGGTATGAAAAAGTCCATTTGGATGAAGGAGATGCTTCTTTTGTCCCGACAATGTACAAGAATAAACCTGTCTAACCATAGCAAAATAGGGCCCAAAACTGTGACACTAGGCGAGAGTATGCGTTATTGGGAAGTTAAATTTTAAAAATCCTTTGCAAAATATTCACGGGCAGGGTGTCAAGGCGTCAATTTTTATAAAAATCGGAGGTCAGTGTCGGAGAAATAAGGGTTCTTCCCTTTTCTCCTCGTCTGTTTTTAACTCCGTTTTGAGTAATTTGTAATAATTTGAGAAAAAAAATCAGTACCCAAAAATGAACACATAAAACTATTAAAAAACTATATTAAAAAACTATAAAATATAGGCGCCAATGCAGGCAATAGTTTAAATAAGGGAAGTTACATTTTTAAACATAATATCAAACCAGCCTTTGGAAACGTCTGGTTAATGGCCACAGGCCATTAGCTTCTAAATAAACGCGAGATATTATGAAAACCGAAAAAGTTTGAATGGAATCTAACGTTTTCTTTTGTTTCTCAAAGTAGTAATTAAGCGGAAAATTACTCGTAGTGTATTGATTAATTGTAGAAATGTCACATTTTCTACATAACAACTTAAGTTAAATAAAATGCAAATTAAATTATTAAAAATTACCGCTTTGTTGTATTCGTTATTTACTATGCCCGAACCTACGACGACACTGCAGGGTAGCTTAAATTTGACCTGCTTGGTTTACCTGCCTTTCGAAGGAATGCGGGTTGTTTCACGTGTCAGTCGTAGTTTAAAGAAGCGTTTGTGTTAAGGGTTTGTTTCTGTTATCCACGTTTGTTGCTTAATGCAGTATCGCCAACGAGTTTAAGTTTTGAGTTGATTGTGTATTTCATATACGGATAAATAAAACAAAAAAGACTGGAAAAAGTTAGGTAAGAAGCTTTCGGATTTGCGACTTTAATGAGTAACCGCGTAACATTTTGACCTAGTATTATGTATATGTTCGACGAGGTTTCTATACTTAATTAAAAAAAAATTGGGGAGTGATCAAAGGAGGCTGAGGTCGGAGATACGGATCTTGTTTAGTATCCATTTTTGTTTAATAAAACAACCAAAAATGCTCGCTTACGTTTTTGAAGTAGGTAGAAAAGGAAACAGAATTTTAATAGAAATAACGCCCGATATATCTCCCCAAAAAATTCAGCCATATGAACAACGCGAAGAAGTTAAGCAGATAAAATTTTACAAGATTTTTGGGGACATAGTGTAAATTCGGATTGTAGAAAGTAACAGATAGAGAGAATGAGTTACCTATATAGAAAAAGAGAGATAGAAAGGTAGATTTATTTAAACGTTTCACAATCATCCACCCATCGGAGATAATAAATAACATTCGCTAGTTTTTTTTTGCATGTATTGAGTTAAGTTCGGAATAGAAATATATCAATAGTAACAATTTAAATATGGTAATTTTTGGGGATTGTCGTACGTCCGCCAGCGTATTAAAAATATGGTTTTAGGGGTTAGAACTTTTTAAGTTTCAAGAAAATAAAAACTCATGTTGAAATTTTTGTATTCGGAAGCTTCTGTTGTTTATTAATTTATATACACTGGAAAATATAATATAAAACATCCTACAGTTGACGATACGTGTCCTCTTAGAAAAGTGACGCTTGTTCTGTTTGCTGACAATCCGACCCTGCTTCGTGTACAAATGCAATGACATTTCGGCAGGGCTATAGGCTACGAAACCTTTCAAACTCGAAAAGGACGAACTATTTTAAAGAAAAAAGGTTCTTCATTTTTCGTAAAAGTAATAGATAATTTTTTTTTTACGCTAAATATTCCACAGATCGATGTAATTCGTCAAGCAGAATCCGAGAAGAAAAGTGACCGGGGGTGCTGTTTGCTGACAATCCGACCCTGCTTCGTGTACAATTGCATAGCGGGAAGACCTGAAAGATTTCGAAACTGCGTGCGTGCGTGGAAGGCTGCGTTGGGAAGAATTTTCAAAATTACTGAAAGTTAAACGATTTTAAACAATTGGCAGACGATATAGACTACAAGAAAGTCCGAATTCGAAAAGGATGAACAAATTTTAAAGAAAAAAGGTACTTCATTTTTGGTAAAAGTAATAGATAATTTTTTTTTACCCTAAATATTCCACAGATCGTTGTAACTCGTCAAGCAGAATCCGAGAAGAAAAGTGACCGGGGGTGCTGTTTGCTTACAATCCGACCCTGCTTCGTGTACAATTGCATAGCAGAAAGACCTGAAAGATTTCGAAACTGCGTGCGTGCGTGGAAGGCTGCGTTGGGAAGAATTTTGAAAATTACTGAAAGTTAAACGATTTTAAACAATTGGCAGACGATATAGACTACAAGAAAGTCCGAATTCGAAAAGGATGAACAAATTTTAAAGAAAAAAGGTACTTCATTTTTGGTAAAAGTAATAGATAATTTTTTTTTACCCTAAATATTCCACAGATCGTTGTAACTCGTCAAGCAGAATCCGAGAAGAAAAGTGACCGGGGGTGCTGTTTGCTTACAATCCGACCCTGCTTCGTGTACAAATGCAATGCCATTTCGGCAGGGCTATAGGCTACGAAACCTTTCGAACTCGAAAAGGCGCTACTAATTTTGAATAGGTACTTAATATCGGGGTAACAGTAATAGATAAAATTGTTTAACATTAAGTATTTGACAGATCGATGTAACTCGTCAAGCGGAATCCGAGAAGAAAAATGACGGATGTGCTGTTTGCTGATAGTCCAGCCCTGCTTCGTGTACAAATGCATGGCGGGGAGACCAGAAAGTTTTCGAAACTGCGTGAGTGGAAGTCTGCGTTGGACAAATTTTGAAAATATCTGAAGGTTTAACGAATTTTGGAGAATTCGACAGAGCTACAGACTACGAAACCTTTCGAAACGAACACACGTGTCCTGTTGAACTTGAAAAAAACGAAATTATTTTTAAAAAGGTATATTGTTGCTAAATAATAGATTTTTTTTAATTAAAATATTTGACAGATCATGGTAACTCGTGAAGCAACATCTCAGAATTGAATCGGGGAACGAGGAATCAAAAAAAGGTTAACAATTTGGATCATTTTGGAAGATACATACGCCGCGCTTTTCAAAGCGGACAGACGTGCCCTTGTCCAACTGAAACGAACACACGTGTCCTGTTGAACTTGAAAAAAGACGAAATTATTTTTAAAAAGGTATATTGTTGCTAAATAATAGATTTTTTTTAATTGAAATATTTGACAGATCATGGTAACTCGTGAAGCAACATCTCAGAATTGAATCGGCGAGTTGTGTATTTGCTGGCAATCCGAGCCTGCTTGGATCATTTTGGAAGATACATACGCCTGCGCTTTTCAAAGCGGCCAGACGTGCCCTTGTCCACCTTGATAAAGGTTTAGAAAAGGTATATTATTTGTAAAAAAAATATATACAATTTTTTAAGTAGCATATTTGACAGACCATGACAACTAGTAAAGCAGAATCCGAGAATTCAATCGGAGGCTGTATGTTGAGTGACAAGAATATAATTGCTGTTAATCCGGAACTGCTTCGTGTACAAATGCATAGCGGCGCGACATGAACATTTTTCGAAATTCCGGACCTATCCTCTTGGGATTCTACGTTGGACAAATTCTGAAAACGACCCCAGAAATATAATTGGTGAGAAAATAGTTTTTTTTTTGTTTGTTAACAGTTAACAATTTTTTTTATTTTGGAAATAAGGGGTTTCAGTATGTACTGGGATTAGTGAATCAATTTAATGACCACAGCATCTCTAAAACCCCCATCTTGAGACGCGTTAACGATCCGGATCGAGTTACGTCGAGTAATTATGTCACTTTTTTTCATTAAATTAAAAAATGAAAGAGATGTACCTACCATACTTTAGGAACCCCTACTCCCCTTTGGAGGTGATGAAATAAGTTTTGGCATAAAATATAAGTTCCTCATATTACTTTGATATGATAAGTACAAGTCTTGTCTGTTTTTTTTTTAAAGGAGGTTCAGACCCGTGCGAGGTGAGCTTTCATATATGAAACAGACCAGTCATGGGGACACGAGATATGGAAAGTTTAAGCGTAGTCGTCGCCACATTGCTGCCAACACGGAGAAGGAATCACGAACCATTCAGGTAAAATTTTGAAAAAACATATTTATGGCAATATAGAACCTCTCTTTTTTTAACAGGAATATTGAGACGTAGACCAGTATCTATTTAATTCCGCATGTGGAGTAAAGAAGATGGAGAAGCTTCAGTCGGGTACCATCGGTAACGTAGGCGATTGATATATTTCCACCACTACATAAGTTGGATTGGAATTTCCCATTTGATGCTTTGACTGACTACGCTCTTACGGAATTCTATGGAAATATGTTTAGGAACATATTGTTGCATTACTCTGTCTTCCAGTCAGTTTCACATAAACTTTGCACGTATTATAGAAATGCCACCTACTTTTTTTTGTGTTAATATTACATAATACACAAAATGGGGCGTTCAATAACAATAGACTGCATGCCTTTTAGAGTCGGCGTAAACTATGGTCATATACCCCTGATCAAATTCAGAACTAGAAAATCGTTGTGTCTCTGCATTAAAAATAATAGTAAAATTTATTGTAAGCACCTAGTGGAGTATCGAAAATTTACATTTTTAATGCCAAATTGGTTACTCCAGTAAATTTCAACTGTTCTAATTTTTTTTTAAATAATTTATGATGTTAGTGAGTTTCATTTCAATTATTTGTTACTTAAATTTTCTGCGTATTAAACCTTAATTAACAATACGCTATTCGTTGACGCAGGTAGAATTAATGACGCTGACTAACCTGATTTTGTCCAGGGGAGCGTAGTACGGTAGTTTGTACTGTGATGTTTGGTAGTTTGGCAGTGAGCTCTCATTTATAAAACTGGGGAATGTTTCGTTATCTTCAAATCGTAAACACGTATCATTAGAATTATATTTTTAAAATATTGATTAGGACATGTACTAAATAACTAAATGCTCTAGCAAAAATATTCACACATATTGCGGAAAACGTACAAAATTAACTATTTTTAGAGGTTTGTTTTTCAAAAAGGCGGGGATTTAGTTAAAGAACATATAGAGACTAAAGGGAAACTCTATAAGAGAAGTTAGAATTAAAAAAATCGATGTTTTCGTGTCATAGCGAAAGATGGATTATTATTAAAAATAATACTTGCATTAATTGTTGTCACCATTTGTGAAAAATATGGAAAATATCCTCTAGATTCGCATACCTTTTTTTTTAATTTTTTTAAGGTGGCTAACAAAATAAACAGACAGAAAAGTTTAGATCCTGTTCGTTAATGTAGCGCATAGAAAAAAATTAGAAAAGAGAACGTTTCGTGTATGGGATACGTAGTTAGTACGGAATATTAATCTGAAGGCTGCAAGACAGTGAAAGAGTGATGCGCTTAAGTGTGGTTCAGAGAGGTTATTTGGGCTGTAGAAGTTTTTCTTTGAACAGGGTTCAAATAGCGTCTCCTAGAGCGTTAGCAGAGAAGAGTATTACAGTATTTAGTATAAGCGTCCAGATTTCATTGTTGTTGAGATTGCCATAGAAACACACTTTCATGTAGGAGTAGCAGCAGCTTTAAAGTATATGACTTTTTAGTTAAGATGCCTTTCGAGTTTGATTTATGGCTTGAAAGGAAATTAAAGGGTAGATACAGATAAGTTACGAAAAAAAGTATGTACACTATCCTCAAAGATTAGCAATAAATAAAATAAATTGATGAAATTGTAAAGTTGACTGCGATATCTTAAAATCATCAATAAGATAGATAAATTAATTTCGAAAATATTAAATAATAAAAACAAATAATAAAATAGCAAAGAAAATGAAAATCATCAATGAGATAGATAAATTAATTTTGTAAATATTAAATAATAAAAATAAAATTATAATAGCAAAGAAAGCCTACCACGGCCACATACACATAATATTTTCGACATATGAACTTTTCCCAGATAAATAGTCAAATATTTCACGATACCTTAAAATAGAAGCATGCGGAAATATGTATGAAGTTAACGCACGATAGATGGCTAAGTAAATTAAAAAGGTATATGGATTCTAATATCCTACTTTATTAATCAAAATTTTAACCAGGTTTTTGTTTTGCAGATATTATTGGTGGTGCCTGCCAGCTTTTCGTCTTAATTTCCCCTGTCCTTTGTGCGCAATAGTGAAAAGTACAGTTTGTACCCGCAAGGGTACACATTCGCAGAACTATATGTTTTTAAAATAAATTGTTTTGGTCAATATTCATTAGGTGGGGTTACCTTATTAAAGAAAATCTTATTTCAAGAGGAGACACTAGTTTACATTCGAACCGCTAGAGGGTGCAGATGATCACGCGAACAATATGATCAAATCTCATTGACGTCATTGCTTTTCTTACGGGTGGGAAAATATCTGGGCTCTGATTGGCTTCGCCGCCATCGCAAACTAGAGGAGCGGGATTGATTAAACACTTTCAAGGGATTATGGGTAAAGGCGGAGGAGTTAGAGAGTCGTGGGAAAGGAGGACACGCCCACAAAAAGGTAGAGGAGTGGGGGGAGGCATATAGTGTACCTATAACCTACTGATAGCCCCAGACGAATTTTGTTTTTAATTGGATTTTGCGAATTGTACATTTTATAATTGTAGTTTGCTATTGTATAATTTAAGTGTCAACTAGACAATCGCGTGAGTTATTGAGCGTCTTAATGATTGCATGAACAATTTTATATACGAAATATAAACATACTTGTAATTATTAATTTTATTATTTACCCATGACCAAATAGCGATATTTTATGCGATAAATAGCAACGCTTATGAAGTTATATTTAACTCGACATTATTTAACAAAATTTATGAATTTTAAGAATACCTCGCTTTTCTATGTACCTCTCTGCACATGACTACAATATCTGCAGCACTCCGCTTTCCTACGTGAGTTGTTTTTAATGTATACTAATAACAAATAACTCCAGAAATATTTATATACAAATATTATTTTCAGAAATAACATCATAAATAGTTAGGCAAATCACAAAATAATATATTATGCCCTTACAACAGTTCGTTCTAAGAATGAAATCTAATTGAAAATTAATGACATAAAATTATTCGCTATTCGAATTTTAAAGGGATTCCAACCATAAAAGGGATTAAATCCCAACTTACACAAAAGTACAGGTCTACCAAAATTATTGCACCATCCAAATAAGAAATTCAAAACCGGAAAATAACAGTCTTAAAAAATTAGTTTTGTCTGTTTCTTCTCTTTCAAATATGGTGGGCTTTGATTTTTCGGTCATTACTTTTAGTTAGTATTTAGTAATTAGGTAAAAAATAATATTGGACAGTTGAAATTTCTCACGTAATTGGGTGCAATCGTGAATCATGACGCAATAGGCACGCGTAATTGCAGGAAATATGTGGCACAAATTACGAGTACAACGAATTTTTTAAATAAATTGATCAACGCAGGACGCGTGGATTTCAGTCTATTAGGCATCAATTGTCCACGCGAGAGCGTGTTTCAACAGACTAAAAATTTGTTAATGAAACTGACGACTAGGGGGTGACCACGATGGATAAAATACTGTTGAGCTATCCGACAAACTTGAACAGCGAAGACCTGAAAGTGCTCCCGGCACAATACCTCATAGAACGGGTGAGACCCTACGAATTGTTAAATATGTGGCACAAATTACCGGGAAAACATCAATGTAATTTTGAACTACAAACTCATCTGCCGTGTTTTGTGCATTACAACCGGCCTGACAGCAGAACCCATATCGACGGACCGACTTCCTCGCAAAATCGGTGTTTTCATTGTTTGAGCGCTATAAATAAGCGCTGACGACGTGGTGATCAGTGTCATTCGAGAACGCGATGGCTACGCTAAACGCCAAGTTTATTTTGTTGTCCACATTAGTGCAAAATATGTTTTATATTCACAAACCCAGCGGGGTAATTGAAGCATATGTGTGTTTCAAAAACGTCGATAATCGTAATTTTTCCTGTTCATGGCCGGACACCTGGACGCGATGAAGATGAAGATGCATCTGGCGGCGAAGGACGGCAACCTGTTTGAGACTAAACTGTCAATGGGTGCACCAAAATTATAAAGTTCGTTTGGTTTTCTCCGATCACAGTTACGGAGATCAGGGAGAATGGCAAAGCATCATAAGCAGTAGCAGCAGCAGCAATGACTCTTTAAACAAAAACAACTCCAGAAACCTCCAAGGCAGTGGTGACGACGACGACAAGCACTTTTCCCCGAATCAAAAACAAACTATTTTCATTTTGTTATACCTGATCGCGTCCAGTTCGCTACTTTTGCTATCAAAGTGTTTGGTCAAGATAACTAAAACTCAATGTGCCGTCCAATTTCGACGATAGGAGGGGATGAAATGTATAAATACTGTCTAGGAGTTATAAGAACAATGTAAGTTTTGTGTGTGTGTTGGTTGACTGAACAACAATAACAACAACGATGGGTGGTGATTGGGATGCGACATTTAATAATCACAGAAGAATTACGCCTACGCGTATTCCGGATACTACAGTAACGATTGATGAACATATATATGTCGAGATAGATTGCGCCCAAGTACGCCTGTATGTTAATGGACAGCAGCGACTAGACTTTACCCACGAGGCATTTTTGGAGTATTAATATTTTATTGACGCGGAAATTGGAAATCTAAAATGGAACGACGTCATCTTCCCCCTAGGAGATTGCATGCAAGCGACTTATTGGCACGAAGAAGAACGGTGTGACTTAACGCTGAAAAAATTCAATCCGTTAATCGAAATATACCTTGAGCGCGAGGAAATAGAAAAACTCGTGTCTCATAAAATGAACTTGTTCAATGCTTTAGAGTCTTTCCACTATATACGTCTCGGTCAATAAAATATACATATTCTACTTATTGTTTTTTTTTTAATTTCTAATCAGTTTCTGACGGAAACACGCGCGCGCGGGTGTACTCATCCGGCCACGTTATGTGTGGAAAATTAAAAATAATTTCCGGCAGCGAAGGAAACACATGCGGTAATAATATCAACGTTTCGTATTTCCTGTGTCGAAGGATGTGTGGATTACTAATCGGACCGAGTGGCTAATTAATGTGTTTTAAGCATTTTTTGCGGCGAAGGCAGGCGACGCGATGAACTCACCCGCTGCCACGCGGCGGTCGCAAGCCATGATGTCACCCAGCCGACGAGTTTCAACTCGCAAAAACTCGTCGGCTGTGTGACGGCGCTCCTTGAACAATTTCTGCGAATAAGCAATGTCGTGGGCCTTACACGCCGCGTCCAAAAGATTCACGAAATATGTTGTATATATATAAGGGGGTGGTCGAATAAGGGTTGTAGTCATGCGGGTGGTGCAACAGAAACTCGCACTCCTCATCGAAAATTTAGATTTTGTTTGCGGTGAGGGCGGGGACAATAAAAGCAAACACGGAAAACTGTTACCCAATTCGTTTAGGGCGGTGTTTTGTGGACCGAGCGGGTGCGGTAAAACTAACGCCATGTTGACGCTACTCTTCAGCCCCAATGGAGCGCGTTTCGAGAACGTTTACGTCTACTCAAAGTCACTGTATCAACCCAAATACCAACTACTGTCTCGCGTAATGAAGCAAACCAAAGGACTTTATACTTCTCTTACAGGGATAGCGACGAGATAATCGACCCCAGTGAAGCGAAAGAGAATTCCGTGTTCATTTTCGACGACGTGTCGTGTGACAAACAAAATAAAATTCGCAAATATTTCTCAATGTGTCGACACAAGTCCATCGACGCGGCCTATCTCTGCCAGACGTACTCCAAAATACCCAAGCAACTGATACGGGACAATTGCAACGTTATAGTACTGTTTAAACAGGATGACGTGAATTTACACCACGTTTACGACGAGCACGTCTCGCCCGACGTTTCGTACGACGCGTTCAATAATATCTGTTCCGCCTGTTGGCAGGACAAGTACGAAAGCCTCGTAATTGTCAAAGATTTTGAATTGAAAAACGGCCGTTACCGCAAGGGTTTTGACAAGTATATAAAAGTGGATGACAAGTGATCGTCGGAAACACACAGTGCCATGAATGCGGCGCCCGTTGACATCGCCGACGCGGCGCTTAAACGGAAAGTAAACGACCTGTCCAAGTCAATTAGGAAAAAGTACTTGGCTCTAAAATTGGGCAAGAGCGAGGAGGACGCGTCCATTCGGAAACCTTTTAAACCCGTCAGCGAGCCGCTTGAGCGTATTCCGAAAATAAAACCCCTCCAACCGACGTTGTTAAAAGTAAAAAGCGAACATACCGGCCTCAAGCAAGAACCGAAAGCGGAAATCTTAAAGAACGACAACGTGTCGTTTTTGCCGTTGGAGGAGATTCGGGAAACGGTGACATCCTCGGCTGCCGATCGCAGTGTAGAGATGCAAGATATTCAGCAGGAGGAAGATGAGGAGGATGAAGTGTTTGACACCTCGAATGTGGCTAACGAGTCCTTTCGATCCTATCTGGATCAATATCCTGAGATTTCCCATCCTTATATTCAAAATTTATGGGCGAAATCGGCCGACACGGACATCGTTTATGGCCCCGTTTATGACTCGATCTCATTGAAATGGGTTCTCGGCAACAAGTGGATGGATTTTCATCGAAGATCCGGCGACATTATTGTGAACGGCACGCGTTACCCCGGCACTCTCGGCCTATATAATTTGGTGTTTTTGAAAAACCCCCAGACATACACCGAAAACGATTTGGCAGAATATAAAAAAATTATGGATGTCACGGTGGTACATAGGGACTCGCGCGGGCGTCTAAAAGGCGCGTCGACGGTACCCAAGTACATTCAGGTCATTCGGCCGTTAGTAAAACCGCGTCCTTATTCGTACAGTGGACAAGGTTATAGTATGCGCTATAATAACGCACCTATAATAACGCGCCTATGGAATACGTGTACTGGGATGACGTCAACGAACTCGTTGAGCGCCTAAAATTACTGGTCGCGTCGAAACACGCAGGGAACACGTCCGCGGGCAACGAAATTCTCTCTATCGTCGAAGAGTTAAGAGAAGCCGGTATAATACGTTAGTTTAATAATAATGATGGACAAGTTTGGACGTTCCAGCGGTGTCCGCTCCAAGCCAACTACCGTGATAAAGAGGTCCGCCTTCAATTATACCGCGGAGGGAAATGTCGATATGAACCATTTAAGAATTTGCAATGTTCAAACGCCTAGCGAAAACTACGACGCGGCCACCAAAAAGTATGTGGACGATGAAGTGGACGAGGCGCTTACGAAAAGGCTACGATCCAAAGACGTCATCGCATCACCACCGCTGCTAGCCCCAGAAGAACAAGCGTTCGAAAAACACGTTTTAGCGGTGGAGCGACTCTCGCGGCAAAACAGGGACATTACCCTGGCGTTGGAAGCAAACAAGAGTAGATTCGGACGTTTAGAGCAACAAGTCGGAACGTTTCGAGGTGAATTTCTAAAGTTTCGCCGCGACCTTGATCGCAAACCAGGCGAGATATGTACAAAGCAAGAGTTGGAAAATCAAGCGTTAGTGACGGAACGGAGATTCGACGAGATTGTTCCCGAGGTGAATCGACTCTCCCGGGAAAATAAAGATATAACGAGGGCGTTAGAATTAAAGATTCTCAATCACCCGCCGCAGCAACAGTCCTATCGGCCCAAAAAAAGAGCAGCGGACCAAATTGACGAATGAGTAGTAAAGAAAAGATGCAACTCATGCGGGAACTGCACAGGCCGGCACGTAGAAATTATGCGCGTCGCAGAACTATAATACGAGGGTTGGTTAGTTTGTGGCAGGCCGATTAGGCCCAGCTCGATCGATATGCGAAACAAAATAAAAACTTTAAATTTATATTGGTTGTTATCGATTGTTTTTCAAAATACGTGTGGTGCGAACCGTTAAAAAGAAAAACGGGTAGTGATGTGACCAAGGCCTTCGCCAAAATTCTGAAAGAGGCACGGGATCGACACCCAAAAAACCAGCAAACGGATCTGGGCAAGGAATTTTATAATGGCAATTTTGAGAAGCTCATGACCAAGCACGAAATTAATCATTATAGTACGTACAGTAAGAAAAAGGCTGCGATAGTCGAACGGGTAATAAGGACACTCAAAGAAAAATTGCATCGGTATTTCTCGTTAAACGGAACGTACCGCTGGACAGACGTGCTGCCCTCTGTCGTTCAACAATACAACAACAAGAAACACAGAACGACGGGAATGAAACCTAATGCGGTGAATAAAAGTAACGCCGATTCACTTTTGAAGAGCGCTTTCAGTCACCTGCAAATATTCGGAGCTAGGAAATTGAAAGTGGGTGACGTGGTTAGAATTAGTAAATCCAAACACGTGTTTAACAAAGGATACACGCCGAATTGGACCACCGAACTATTTAAAGTGGTCAAAGTGCAGATCACGAACCCGGTGACGTATCTTCTCAAAGATATGAACGGTAAACCGATAATGGGAGGATTTTACGAAGAAGAATTGCAAAAAACGGCCAATCCTGACGTCTATCTCGTTGAAAAGGTTCTGCGCAGGCGCGGTAAAAAAGTTTTGGTACGCTGGTTGGGATTGGACAAGTCGCACGATTCGTGGATTGACGACGCGAATCTATTATTAGTCTCAGGGCCGATGTAACAGTCGTGTCGGGCGCGCATCATGGAGCAGCAGCAGCAGCAAATATCGCTCCCCGAAGAGTTGTACGAATTTTTAACGAGCTACGACATACATTATACGCCGCCGCCGCCACCACCACGACCACCACCACCGGAAGTACAACAACAACAAGTAAGAAAACCGTCAAAAGGGCGTCGTAGTGCGACGACGTCCCCAAAGACTCGCAAAAAAAAGAAAAAGCGAAGAAACGGTTCAGCAGCAGCAGCAGCATACCGGCTCATCTTCTTCCTCCTCCTCCTCCGGTTGGTTCGATACGTTTATCGACGAAGAAGAAAGAAGAGTGGTATGCGAAGCGTTCCAGTTGAAAATGTCTTTAGAGTCGCAGCTGGTGCGAAACGAGGACCGGATCAAAGAGACTGAAACTCAAATTACCCTGCTGCAGAAATGCAGAATGCAGAAAAAAACTTAAACATTTTGCAAGTTTAGCGTCCTCTCTGCCCGCATCAATCCTATAGTTTTTTTTTATTTTAAAATATTGTCGATGTTAATGTAAATAAAAAAAAAATCTTTAGTGTTTTTTTATTTAGACACACACACTCCTCCAAACAACAACAACAACAAGAACAAAACCTGTTGAATCGGAAGTGAAAAAAAAAAGTTACATATACATTTTTTTACATTAGAATAAAAAAAATGACTAACATAAGCCTAATTTTTTTACAAATATTTTTTATTATTAGGTCGCAATGAATATGTTAAAACAAATCAATTATCGCCATTAAATTATTATATATTCTGGTGTGATCATCGTTTTCTGAGGGATTCTAAAAAGACTAACATAAGCCTAATTTTTACTAATATTTTTATTATTATTAGGTCGCAATGAATATGTTAAAACAAATCAATTATCGCCATTAAATTATTGTATATTCTGGTGTGATCATCGTTTTCTTCAGGTTCTAATTCAAAGTGTATTTCGGAAGAGCAACTTTCACACCACGCTGGTATACCATATATATTAATGCACAGGCTTCGACGGTAGGTATGTGTCGATAATCGCAAAAATCAAATTTGTCAAATTTGATTTTTTATTTTTTTTCAAAAGTTATAAAAGCGTCTTTGCAAGATTCACAAACCATCAACAGAAATGTTCGGGTCATCACTATATAGTGTTTTTCCCATAAATAATAGCTATAATGCTCAAAAGGATGGTCTGTATACCTTAGCCATACTAAAATGGCATTCCGATGTGCCAACGATACTTTCTTTTGGCAGGTTATCAAACTCAAATCTGGTTGAGGTGGTCGTTCACATTTGACAGCGAGTGCATTAATATATTTCCACCTATATTCGGGATAATTTTCCATTATCTGTAGCGTTAGCGTCCTCGGTAAGGTCGTTTCAAGCAGAAAATGTGCAACAGAATGAACGTTTTCACTAATTGACTTTATACATAGATCTTTCAACGACAACAATTCGGCCATTGTCTACAACAGAGAAAAAAAATTACAGTGCCGGGTAATGTCCCCACGGAAGAGTATCAAACGTGTTTGCTATAAGATATCAGTAGATGGATAAAGGGACTTCCAGGGACCCCATAACCTCACTTTTTGGCCACTCGGCCACGGGCCCCCCGCCCCCGGGCCCCCCGGCCATGTGCCTTCTTCTTTTCGCCCATGGGCCAATCGCCCATGGGCCACTCACCCATGGGCCACTCGCCCATTGGTTCAAGGTCGCTCGCCCATTGGCCGCTCGGCCTAACCAAACCGTCGTCCGTGGTACCGACCTAACCAAATTGTCGTCCGTGGTTCCAACCAAACGGTTGTCCGTGCGTGGTGCCAACCGTTGTCAATGGTGCCAACCGTGGGTCCGTGGTGCCAACCGTTCCGTTCGCCCGCAGGGGGCCCCCGGTCGTAGCCTCCGCTGGTAGAGGTGGGGCGTAGCCCCCGCTGGTAGAGGTGGGGCATAGCCCCCGATGGTAGAGTCCCCGCCCCCCCGCCCTAACCAAACCGTCGTCCGTGGTGCCAACCTAACCGTCGTCCGTGGTGCCAATCGTTGTCCGTGGTGCCAACCGTCGTCCGTGGTGCCAACCAAACCGTTGTCCGTGGTGCCAACCGTCGTCCGTGGTGGCAGCCGTCGTCCGTGGTGCCAACCAAACCGTGGTCCGTGGTGCGTAGTTCGCCCGCGTGCCGTTCGGGGGGCCCGCGCGGGGCGTAGCCTCCGCTGGTAGAGTCCCCCGCGGCGTAGCCCCCGCTGGTAGAGTGCCCGCCCCCATCTCGGGGGGCTGCATCCGTCCGTCGTTGAACGGTCACTTTAATGCCGAGCTAATTATGTACCGTCGGTTTCGTCCCGTTGCTGCTAGATATCGCGCGCGCGCGCGCTCTCGACATTATTCCTATCAGCGGCTGCGTCACCGCGAGGCGCCCCCCACGTGTCCAAGTTTAATTAAAGAAAACTATATATACAATAACAAATATTTATCGAGGAGGGTCTTCTTCTTCTTTTTGCGTCCAGTTAGTCGAACATCCCGGTGTTCCTGTTGATGACGTTCTTGTTCCCGCCAAAAAAAAATCTTTAAACGAAACCAGAATCTAAATTTTCGATGAGGGAGAGTGCGGCATTACTTCAACCACCTCCACCCCCCTGTATATATATATATATATATATATATATATATATATATATATATATATATATATATATATATAGGCACTCCGTAATTTTATTTTGTCAGTATGTTATACTTTGCGTCCGGAAGCGGCCTCGTTAACACGCTGATAAATAAGTTACCTTTCGAACTACACCTTCCCGGTTATCAATTTTGCGGACCGGGGACGAAATTGAAAAAACGGATTAGCCGCGGCGATAGCGGCGTGAATCCTTTGGACGCGGCGTGTAGGGAACACGATATTGCTTATTCGCAACAATGAATGTAAATTGCAGCGCGATTGTGTGCGATGGCGTACCGCCGCCGTCGCGTTCGACGACTGGATCGCCCGCCGCGTCGCCAAAAGTAAGTACTATTTTTTGTTTTTTTTGAAAAAATTGTCAATATTGGACTGAAGGATTCTACTTTCGTTATAGATGGACTTAAAAGCATTAAATGAAAAAATTGCAGCGAATAAAGAGAATCAAAAACCAATAGTTAAGTTGGGGCAGTTAGACGTTGGTCGACCATACAAGATAGACAAGGCCAGAATAGTAAAGACCCAGTTTGGGGAGGCGGTTCTATTGGAGTTAGAATTATCGGTGGTGTTCCTGCCGAACCGGGTGACGGACAGCTTCCGGCCGAATATAGACCAATTTTCGACGGGCCGCTACAGTCTGGTGTATCGGGGCGTTAAAGAAGTCGGCAGTTGGCCCGCTCAACAATTTGAAATTGTTCAAAATTAAAAACTACGGGGGAGAGAGAGAGAGAGACGGTAAGTCTTATTTTTTCAAATATTATTATTATTATTATTATTATTATTAGATCGCAATGAATTTTACGCGAACTATTGAGGACGCTCAAAATTTAATTTTGGCTTTTCGTCAAGTGAACAAGGAGCGAACGGAGGTTAAACCGCCGCTTGCAATGCTCCACCACAGAATCATCTCGGCGTCTTCTACGTCTCTTCTTCGTGTTCGAATGTGGTTGTTGTATCTACCATAGATTCAAATTCGGATGGGCACTGCAGAACCGTATTGGATAACGTCGCAACTGTCAATGACGTCACAAATTTCACGTTAGAATTAAAATATGTCATAATCGAAAAATATATTTAAAAATAATCTGTACTTATCCGCATTATTATTGTTTCTTTTACTTTTTCCTTAATTATAATACTTTAGGAAGGGAAGTAATTTATGTAGTAAAGAATATTTTTAATATCACATGTGATATTCACTTGAATTATTTTTTTTTAAATAAACGATATTTTATTCTTTATAGTTTTCTTTTATTTCATTTCTTTTTTTTTCATATTTGATGAATGATATTTCTTCATAACTAAGTTGTCGGTAGTGATTTATTGTCCCCCTAGAAATATATAATAATAAAAAGAAATATTAGGAAAATTAAAATTTCGATTGTTCTAGAAGAAACGACAGTCTGAAATCCAGCACGGTCGACGTTAAGTTAGATATCGAGGCTAAAAACGGATTTCCTGCAAATACGCGCGCCTATTGCGTCATCATTCACGATTGCATCGTGGAACACAGGCCGCTTAGCGAAATTGTCCGAACGTTGTCGTAATAAATACGAGGCAAATTTGATCGAGAGGCGCAGTTCGTGGTACAAAGTTTGTGCAGTCAAAACATTTTGTGGTAAACATGCAGGGATTCCAGCTGCAAGACGGCGACGAGGGCTTCGTCGTCAAGGAGTTGGCGGCATGTAATGGCAGTCAAAGCTGCAATTTCATTTTCAAGCCGCCAAAGGAATATGGGCGGCTGTCCTCCGCCGACAAGCGTGGGGTGCCAACCGAAAAAAAAGTGAAACAAGATGTTTCGGAAAACTCAAAAGTCTACTATCACGGTACCAAGTAATGTAATAGCTGTAACAAATCTTTTTGCTTTTGTGAAGAATCCATTAAAAATCATCCAAAATATAATATAAAATATTGTTCGGAATTAACAAGTCGTTCGAACAATATAAGTTTCTATTGCGACGAAGTTATGCCATCACCGTCATCGTCATCACCACCAGCGGACAAAAAAACAAGGATTTAGGACATACACTGCCTCCGTTATAGAAGAAATACGTTGTGGTGATTGTCCGAACGTTGTCGTAATAAATACGAGGCAAATTTGATCGAGCGGCGCAGTTCGTGGTACAAAGTTTGTGCAGTCAAATCATTTTGTGGTAAAAATGCGGTTCGTGGTGGTCGACATGCTGGGATTCCAGCTGCAAGACGGCGGCGAGGGCTTCGTCGTCAAGGAGTTGGCGGCATGTAATGGCAGTCAAAGCTGCCATTTGATTTTCAAGCCTCCAAAGGAATATGGGCGGCTGTCCTCCGCCGACAAGCGGGGGGTACAGAGGTTGGAGGATCGCCTCCATGGATTGATATACACCGGGGGATTTGTCGACTATGCGAGGGTGGACGACGTGATAAATCATATTAGCGCACAGGCCGACATCATTTACGTGAGGGGACAGGTAAAGGCGGACTTTCTGGCCAAGAGGCTGGAGTCGTCGGCGTGGAAGCCCACCATTATTAACGTGGAACAGTTTGATGACGGCGGACGACGAGACAGCCACGTCGCCACCAGCACCAACCCCCAGCCCGCCGCAACTGTACCTCCCCCTCCAAAGTTTGAGAAGAAGGCGAGGCCTAACTGCATGTTTCACAAGGGTGGACGGCGACGGATGTGCGTCCTAAATAATATTTTCGAATTATATTCATGGGTATACGCCAGTATACCCATTATTGTATAAAAAAAATTAAAATATTTTTTTTTCAAAAAAAACTTTGCCGTTTTATTTTGATCTGCGCAACATGTATTATTAAAAAAAACATACACGTAAATATGAATTAAAAAAAAATCATCTCTCACGTCCCTCTATAAAAACGCCAGTTATGATCGGTGAATATTTAGTACTGCAGTTACTTTTGATTGAGAGAGAGATGAGGGTTGTGGGTTTTTGTTCACTTCTTCTTCTCTACGCTATCCTTGCTATGTGCTCGACAACTGAAGACGACACGACGCTAACCGACCAGGAACTCTCTGATTATTTACAAAAATATGGCTTTCTGCCGGTGAATAGCGGGGGCGACGACGACGACGACGTGTCTCTCATTCAGATCGATCCGGTCAGTTTAAAGCAAGCGTTAATGGATTTTCAGGAATTGTACAATCTACCAATGGACGGTACTCTAAACAATGAGACCATAGCGCTAATTAAAAGCCCCCGCTGCGGAATAGAAGAAAATGCTTTCACAACCGCCAATGCGGTATGGAATTAAACGACCTTAAATTGGTATGTTCAAGCGTCGGCACCCTGGCAAAGGATTCGATCACGGACGATTGCCAACCAAGTTTTCAAAATTTGGAGTTCCGTTTCCAATTTAGAATTCGCTTACAATTACATGAAGCCCGATATTCTGATTCTAATCACCGATAAATCGTACGAACATAAACAAAGCGTAAGATGTCAAGGCAACGGATCATGTAGTTATAAATTTGACTGAAAAGGTCAAGTTTTGGGTCACGCATTTTTTCCCAATACAAATCAAAAGTGTGTGGAAATCCATTTGGATAAAGACGAAAACTGGTATTTTGGGAACGATGTGCCTGCGCCCGCACCACAAACTAGTTTGTATACCGTGCTATTACACGAAATCGGGCATACCCTCGGCTTAGGGCATAGTAATGATCCCACGTCCATTATGTATCCATTTTATGGGAGCGTAAATACATTGGGACTCGATGACATTGCGGGAATTCAACGTTTGTATGGAGACAAAACGACCATATCAGTGTCGCCATCGACGACAACTACATCGAAAAGCGACACAAAAACAACAACAAAAGTTACTTTGTCACCACCACCAGACTTGTGTAATATACTTCCGGATAATTTTCTAATCACTTTGAACCATCATATGTACGTGTTCTACGATAAATGGTGCTGGATACTACGCCTAGGTGATAGAACCTACACCGAACCAAAACGGATAGCCGAGTACGTTCCCATGGACAAAATTTCCCACATCTATCAAAGACCCAACGGACAACTCGTGGCCATTGCGGACAATTTATTTTATGTGGTGGATTTTCCTAGTTTTAGGATAGAACGTAAAGCGGACATTGAGAACCTGGGCGTTCCGCAAGATAAAAAAATTAACGCAATTTTCAGCACATACTCCGGCAGAACTTTCATCCTTTACGATGATAATTATTTCAACGAATTGGACGAGTGCAGTTTGCGTCCGAAAGGTCACGGCTTTGTAAACGAATTGTTTGGCCCGATTCCGCAAGGCGTGAACAGCGTGTTTCGCTACACCAACGGACATTTATATTTTTTCAAAAACAAAACCTATTACGAGTACAACGAATTTTTAAATAAATTGATCAACGCGACCACGCGAGAGCGTGTTTCAACAGATTAAAAATTTGTTAATGAAACTGACGACTAGGGGGTGACCACGATGGATAAAATACTGTTGAGCCATCCGACGAACTTGAACAGCGAAGACCTGAAAGCGCTCCCGGCACAATACCTCATAGAACGGGTGAGACCCTACGAATTGTTAAATATGTTATATGTTAAATATGTAAAACAGTTCGCTATTTTTGCTATCAAAGTGTTTGGTCAAGATAACTAAAACTCAATGTGCCGTCCAATTTCGACGATAGGAGGGGATGAAATGTATAAATACTGTGTATGAGTTATAAAAAACAATGTAAGTTTTGTGTGTGTGTTAGTTGACTGAACAACAACAACAACAACGATGGGTGGTGATTGGGATGCAACATTTAATAATCACAGAAGAATTACGCCTACGCGTATTCCGGATACTACAGTAACGATCGATGAACATATATATGTCGAGATGGATTGCGCACAAGTACGCCTGTATGTTAATGGACAGCAGCGACTAGACTTTACCCACGAGGCATTTTTGGAGTTTTTATATTTTATTGACGAGGAAATTGGAAATCTAAAATGGAACGACGTCATCTTCCCCCTAGGAGATTGCATGCAAGCGACTTATTGGCACGAAGAAGAACGGTGTGACTTAACGCTGAAAAAATTCAATCCGTTAATCGAAATATACCTTGAGCGCGAGGAAATAGAAGAACTCGTGTCTCATAAAATGAACTTCAATTCAATGCTTCAATGCTTTAGAGTCTTTCCACTATATACGTCTCGGTCAATAAAATATACATATTCTACTTATTGTTTTTTTTAATTTCTAATCAGTTTCTGACGGAAACACACGCGCGCGGGGTACTCATCCGGTCACGTTATGTGTGGAAAATTATTAAAAAAAAAAAATCCGGCGGCGAAGGAAACGCATGCGGTAATAATATCAACGTTTCGTATTTCCTGTGCCGAAGGATGTGTGGATTACTAATCGGACCGAGGGGCTAATTAATTTGTTTTAAGCATTTTTTGCGGCGAAGGCAGGCGACGCGATGATCTCAGCCGCCAAGGTTTCGTTTAAACATTTCGCAAAGCGATGATGTCATGCAGCCGCTGCCGCACACCGGCGACGCGACCACGCGGCGGACGGTGATGTCACCCAGCCGACGAGTTTCAACTCGCAAAAACTCGTCGGCTGGGTGACAGCGCTCCTTTTGCGCCTATGGCCCAGAGGCACATGTGACAAAACGTTAGTTCATAAAGATGTCGGACGAGGTTGCTCTGGCACAAAATGCTCGACCGGGTGAGGGCACAATTTTCGGAAAAATATTGAGAAAAGAAATCCCTTGCAACTTTATATACGAAGACGACCTGGCGGGTATACCCTAAAATGTTCAAACCTCGTCCAACTGACTTGTTTTCAATGTGTGGCTTTCGACGATGTAAATCCTTAACACTATTTGGTTATTCCTCGGAAACCAATACCTCAGTTATCCAAAGCCGCCGACGAATACGAACTGCTATTAGGTCATTTGCTAATTGTAGCAAGAAAAATAGCTGCAACGAGGAAGTTGGATCAAGGGTTTCGAATTGTTATTAATGATGGGCCTGTGGGCGCTCAGTCTGTTTATCACGTTCACATACACGTTTTGTCCGGGAGGCAGATGCGTTGGCCTCCGGGGTTAATAATTTTGTTGAGCTGTTTTACTCAATAAGTGTGTTATTAAAGTAATTTTTTGCTGCTGTATGTACCCCCTTTACAACCTATATAGCTTAAAGTCTAATTTAAAAAAAAATACTTCGCTGTTACTAAATTATATATTTGGTTAAACATAAATTAAATATTTGAACACATAATTAATACTATCAAGTGAAAAACAGTGAAGGAGAATAATACTATCAAAAACTGTTTTTCTAGTACAAAAACACCCAAATTTAGGAAGCATTTACCAAAAAAAAAAAGTCACATTATTTAGTTCAAGTAGATCCAAATCCACCTTCACCTCTGACAGTGTCCCCTAATGCCTAAAATAATGAAAAGCAACTAATGCCAAACTTGGGAAAAATCATTTACTCACCTGTACCTCCTCCAAATCAGGATAGTAAATTTTTTCGCATATGAGTTGGGCAATTCTATCCCCACTTTTAATATCGAAATCTGAGTCGGAGTGGTTAAATAAAACTACCTTTAAAACGTCTTACTCGTCGCGTCTTCAGAAACAAATTCTAAGTATATACCTCCAACGTCAATAAAATTCTTCACAGCTAATCCAGATCTGGGTGCGATTCTTCCATAACAGCCTTCCGGTAATTCGATTTTAAGGCCCGTGTCGACCAGAGCTTTGTCTCGTGCCGGTACCACACAATCCAGAGCACTTTTTAAGTCATATCCTGCCGCCTTTATTGATCCTTTGCTTGGAGAATACGCTTCTGGAATCGCTTTGGTGTATTTGATCACGAGAGACTTATCGTTAGCAGAAGGCATTTCTGTTAGATTACTTTTACAAAATTTATTTAACACCTTCGAAACGACGCGTAAAAATGAGACGTTTCTGACTCAGCTCTTTTTATTGTGGGCCAAATGGGTGCCAAATTTACACGAAGGGAGGGGATGGAAAACGCGCCAAACGGACGAAACCGTTACAACGAAATTTCGCATTTTTGTATTTCTATTTTACAAAGATTTCTAGATTTTAATTGAAGCAATACTTGATTACATTCTTGATTTTTATTACCCCTCACAGCTATCACGTACCATCGGTACATTAAACTGAAAAAAAAATTATATTAACACGCCACCGCATCACGAAACTTCAATAGCGGCTCCTTCCAATGCGCACGCTCTTCCGAATCGTTATCGGTCCTTTCAATCTCGTGATAAGGCTGTCCTAGGAATCACGTGACAATATTTCAGAACAAAATAACTACGTCTTGTTGGACAAAAATGGCGATTTCGAATTCCGGCAAAAATTGCATCCATATGCGTGGTGGCAGGCCGATTTGGCCCAGCTATCGATTTTTTTTTTTCAAAATACGTGTGGTGCAAACCGTTAAAAAGAAAAACGGGGAGTGATGTGACCAAGGCCTTCGCCAAAATTCTAAAAGAGGCACGGGATCGACAACCAAAAAACCTGCAAATGGATCTGGGCAAGGAATTTTATAATGGCCATTTTGAGAAGCTCATGGTCAAGCACGAAATTAATCATTATAGTACGTACAGTAAAAAAAAAGGCTGCGATAGTCGAACGAGTAATAAGGGGACTCAAAGAAAAATTGCATTGCGTACCGCTGGACAGACGTGCTGCCCTCTGTCGTTCAACAATACAACAACAAGAAACACAGAACGACGGGAATGAAACCTAATGCGGTGAATAAAATTAACGCCGATTCACTTTTGAAGAGCGCTTTCAGTCACCTGAAAATATTCTGAGCTAGGAAATTGAAAGTGGGTGACGTGGGTTAGAATTAGTAAAGCCAAACACGTGGTAAACCTATAATGGGAGGATTTTACGAAGAAGAATTGCAAAAAACGGCCAATCCTGACGTCTATCTCGTTGAAAAGGTTCTGCGCAGGCGCGGTAAAAGGGTTTTGGTACGCTGGTTGGGATTGGACAAGTCGCACGATTCGTGGATTGACGACGCGAATGTATTATAAGTCTCAGTGTCGATGTAACAGTTGTGTCGGGGCGCGCATCATGGAGCAGCAGCAAATATCGCTCCCCCCCGAAGAGTTGTACGAATTTTTAACGAGCTACGACATACATTATACGCCGCCGCCGCCACCACCACCGTCATCAACGCCGCCGCCACCACCACCACCGGAAGTGCAACAACAACAAGTAAGAAAACCGTCAAAACGGCGTCGTAGTGCGACGACACCCCCAAAGCCTCACAAAAAAAAGAAAAAGGGAAGAAACGGTTCAGCAGCAGCAGCAGCAGCATACCGGCTCATCCTCCTCCTCCTCCGGTTGGTTCGATACGTTTATCGACGACGAATAAAGAAGGGTGGTATGCGAAGCGTTCCAGTTGAAAATGGTTTTAGAGTCGCAGCTGGTGCGAAACGAGGACCGGATCAAAGAAACTGAAACTAAAATTGCCCTGCTGCAGAGCGAGTTACAAGTGGCGCGCCTTCACTCCGACGAATGCAGAAAAAAACTTAAACATTTTGCAAGTTTAGCGTCCTCTCTGCCCGCATCAATCCCATAGTTTTTTTAATTTTAAAAATATTATCGATGTTGATGTAAATAATAAAAAATCTTTAGAGTTTTTTTTATTTAGACACACACACACACTCCTCCAAACAACAACAACAACAACTAGAACAAAACCTGTTGAATCGGAAGTGAAAAAAAAGTTACATATACATTTTACATTAGAATAAAAAAAAGACTAACATAAGCCTAATTTTTACAAATATTTTTTATTATTAGGTCGCAATGAATATGTGTGTTTCTATTACTCTTGAGGCATGTTGAGGATTTGTGATGTCATTAATAGTTGAGAGATTATTCAATGCATTCTTATAACCTTAGAATACATAAAGAATCTATAAGAGATACATCTATGGTAAAACGTCAATTTGCAAACACTAACCATAGAAAATTTTGGAAACATGTTAAAATTCAGCAAAGATATCTTCTATTGTATAAAGAATATATCTCGAAGATTGTTTTTTAAATAGAAACTAATATATTCTATAATAAATGAAAGGTATGTAATGTTTAAACTTATTGTTTATATTACTGTTTCTAACCTCTATTTGTTTTTCAGTTATAGAAAGATTCCACAATTTACCCTAAAATGGAATTATATAGAATATGAACAAGATAAATTATAAAGTATATATTGATATTACACAACTTTTAAAAGTTTCATTGTCAAGAATCACTATAATTCGTTTAAAATGATTTTTATCGGTTATGGATATTGGTATTGATATTGAAGGGAGGCGCGCTCGTGGGCGTCCAAGCATTTAGCCCACCAGACCGCTCTAGAGAACGTCCAAAATGCCACCCTTTCTATAGAAGGTTAGCAACTTCTTTAGTCTAGTAATACCATGCACTGAATCCCGATCGATCAGGGTCATTCTAAAGACTCCCAATCTTGCTCATGTTAAAGCAAAGCACTCGGTAAGCAGAAAATACGAGGCTTTCTCCCTTTTTATGCAATCGGATATGGGTAAAGATAATTTATAAATTTTGTAAACTGAAAATTACTGTTTCATTGAAAGAATTCATGTTTAAAAATATTTATCATTTTTAGATTGAATTTTTATGTTTAGTAGAGTTTTACAATTTTAAATTTCATTTACTGGAAAATTGATGAAAATATTAATTATTGATTGCCATATTAAGATTATTATTTAACTGAAATTTAATTGTTAGTAATTTATAATAATGAAAGAAAGAAAATTGAACATTGTTTTAATTTATCAATGAATATATAAGGATTACCATTGATTAGTTATTAAAGATACATTTTAAAATGAATTTCATAAAATAATAACTTTGAATATACTTTTGTTTTTCAGGTCTTTTAATTTATTGTTTTTTTATTTTCAGTAAATATGAAACTCCAAAATTAATACAAACAAGGAACTACCATCATGAAAAATCGTTACATTTCAACTGAGATGGTTTGAATCAAAGATAAATAAATGTGTCTCATAAAGTTATATTAATTAAAAATTGTTATCTAATGTAATGAAATTTGGTTATTTTTACTTTAAATCACTACAGTCAAAATGATGGTAAGAAAACATACATGTCTATAAATTTCAAGATTTTAAAAATATCGTTGATGATCGCATAAAGAACGTATTACTGGAATTTATTTCATAAAGAAACAAATATTTTCATTTTGACTAAAATAGTTTTCATTAAATGTAAATGAAGATACAATATTTTTCTAATATTTGGTCGTATATAATCGTGTAATTTATGAAATTTTTAAAATATTATCGTTGATGGCATAAATACACTTTACAGATAACAGGTATTTAATATAGAATCTTTAAATTTTATGCGATTTTATTTTTTATAACCTCTAATTTATTTTTATTTCATTTGTGATGATTATAGAATTTGAGAATTTGAGACAAATAATTGATACTTATATATATATATATATATATATATATATATATATATATATATATATATATATATATATATATATATATATATATATATATATATATATATATATATATATTTGGATAAAGAAATTTTAATAGAAAATATATCAAATTAAATTCAATAATTATTTTACATATTATCCTATATTTTCAAGCTGAAAAACAAATATATACAAAGCGTAAATTTACACCATCTATCAAGCAATTTCGAAATTACAGATTCCTTTTTTAAGAAAAGAATGTAAAAGATTACAAATTACTTTCAAATATATTTTCCAACATATTTTCCAATAACAATACCAAAAACATCATGATGAAATCAACAAAAATTGTAATGCCTTTGTATATAATTACTTCATTTATCCAATCAACAATAATATTACATAATCTTAATTCTAATATTAATAATGACAATTTTAAATTTATGACGTCGTCGGCAGGGAGGCGTACGTGCCGATGGTGCGGGGGTCAGGAAACAGGAAAGAGATAAGAATATCCGTTGATAATGCTATTAATAAAACAATAATATTTCAGTTTAATAATGAACGCGACACCGACGAGAAATTATTTTGTATACACCAAAAAAATCGTGTGCTCAAAGTGCAATTACGCGCGTAAATTCAAACATCAACTAACACCATACTGGATTGGAAAAAAACAACTACTAGACGTGTGCCCAAAGTGCGTTCAACCCACAGTGCATTGTGTAAGATACGATACCCGCCACTACTACTAAAATGACGACCAAAAAACGCGTGTTCACCTGTTTTAAAAACGGTGAAGATATGAAAGAAAAATTAGAAGCAATGCAAGGCCAAGTGGCATGGTACATCGGCCAACAAGGAACAGGTAGGCTAGGAATGCTCCACATACAATTAACATTCGGATTTAAAAACCCACGACAATTAAACGCCACACAAAAACTTTTCAATAATGCAAACATCCAATTCGCAAATGATCCCGAAAGCTGCATAAAATACTGTACCGATGAAAATAAAAGAGAAGGAGAACTATTCGTCTACGGAGAAATCCCAGAGTTTCAAACTATGGTAAACGCGAACACAGTTAAACGTAGAAAATGTCAAAATGTCGACGTCAATTGCGTGAAAAAATGCGTCACTTTCATTTTGGCTAATATAGTTTTCATTAAATGTAAATGTAGATACAATATTTTTGTAATATTTCGTCGTATATAATTGTGTAATTTATGAATTTTTTAAAATATTATCGTTGATGCCATCAAGAATACATCGCAGGGAGTTATTTCGCAGAGAAACAAATACACCTTACAGATAACAGGTAGAATGTTTAAATCTTTAAATTTTATGTGATTTATTTTTTTATTACCTCTAATTTATTTTTTTATTTCATTTGTGATGATTATAGATTTTGAGAATTTGCGACAAATAATTGATACAATACATTATTTTATTAAATTAAATACATTATTTGGATAAAGAAATTTTAATTTAACAAGTAAGTCTTTAATATTTATTTTATAAAATATATCAAATTAAAATCAATAATTATTTTACATAGTATCCTATATTTTCAAGCTGAAAAACAAATATATACTCAACAATAATAATACATAATCTTAATTCTAATATTAATAATGACAATTTTAAATTTATGACGTCATCAACAGTTGTAGGATTATTTGATGCGGTTTTACAATGCCCATCCGAGTTTCAAACTATGGTAAACGCGAACACAGTTAAACGAAGAAAATGTCAAAATGGGTACATGTCGACCAATTTTTAAATTAAAGGTATTTAATATAAAATTTTTAATTTTTATGCCATATTATTTTTTCATAACCCCTAATTCATAATCGTTTTGTTTCCTATGGTTACAGGATTCAAAAAAATTGCAGAAAGAGAATTGATACAAGAACTAGATGTTTCACTACCCCCTAAAAAAAAGCTGACGTCCCAGGTAACAAATTAGACCATTGAAGAACCGCTTAGAAGAGGGTAGTTTAACAGCAAAAATTATCATCAATGAGTTATCAATAAAACGACTTCTGATAACTTCTAGAGAAATTATCATAAGAAATTTAAATAAAAACCATCATTGCCAATTTGGAAACAAAAATTATTCAAGTAAAATATTATTCGGATAAATGGATATAAACACAGGTAAAGTTTTATCATGTTCAAATTATAAGTCGTAATTGATATTTGGTATAAAATTAACGTTTCATATAATCTTTTAAAATTATTTACACAATTCAAGTTAGTTTTATTGTTTTTGTCAACATTTAAATGAATCATATATATGTGTAAGTATTTCAATAGACGATTTTCAATTTATTTACTAAAATTGCATGATAAATTTAAATATTTTATTTACTTTTTTGACGGTAAATTTTTTTCATGTTATAATCCTGCAGATAAAAAACAAACCATCATTAACAATTTCCATAAAAAGAATGAATTCAATCAGTTATTGAACATGGACCAACTGATAACTTCATTCAAAAAATTACCATCACTATTTTACAAAGGCTTATATCATCTAAATAAAAAGAAATAATTAAAAAATATATATATTTAAATGAATGAATGAAAACATGATAATTAATCTTAATTTTCTTTTAGTATTTATATTATTATTCTTAATATGTATTTATGTATTTTTTAAATTATTCAAGTTTTTTAAATTTTAATTTCCTAATATTTCTTTTTGAATGTAAAATTTTCCATTTATTTCTCTCAATGAAAATTTAAAAATTATTATATATTTCTAGGTGGACAATAAATAACTACCGACAACTTAGTTATGAAGAATATCATTCATCAATTATGAAAAAAAAAATTATTAAATAAACGATCATTGAAACTTTGTAAGTATTCGTCAGTCATCCAAGAAAATACTTCATTTAGACATAAATTTCAATTTAACAAGTAAGTTTTTTATATTCGTTTTATGTAACATATTACGTTTTTCGAGTTTAACACAAGAAATGTAAAACATAAGTCTACACAATCTGTCAAACAAATTTTCTTATTTCTTTTAAGAAAATAAAGTGACGACAAGAAATGAAATAAAAGAAAACTATAAAGAATAAAATATCGTTTATTTAAAAAAAATAATTCAAGTGAATATCACATGTGATGTTAAAAATATTCATTACTACATAAATTACTTCCCTTCCTAAAGTATTATAATTAAGGAAAAAGTAAAAGAAACAATAATAATGCGGATAAGTACAGATTATTTTTAAATATATTTTTCGATATATTTTTGCATAATGATAAACATCTTAACGAAATTACCAAAAAACTACAATAATTTTCTAATATTTCATCGCATGTAATTGCCTAATAATATCATACATAATATCACATAATTGCCTAATTCGTGAAATTAGCAATATGACATATTTTAATTCTAACGTGAAATTTGTGACGTCATTGACAAGTGCTTGGCCCAAACAATGTAATGAACAGGCTCAGAAGGGGTGTTACGAATAGTACACCCTGGATAAGTTTTTTGCGGAGGTTTTGGTAGACATTCGTAACATGGTGTAACACCCTTTTTAATTAATTCTACTTGTCCAGAATATCCAGACGTGCCAGACTCTATCAAGGGAACATCAGCTGCCAAACACATTCGATTAACATGATTCCTGGCAGTCCTGTTGTCCAAGGCATTTATCAGCAAATTGAAATTTTTGAAAAAAATAACTCCATAATCTGAGCTAGAAAAACAGGAATATATTATTCCTTATATTCAATAACAATCTGCAAATATATATGTTACCTTTTTTGGTTTGCCAACATGTTCCTTCCGGAACAAAAATTGCCTATTGAGATTGCTCACGTCAATAGTATCTAAATCAATCTAAAATTAAATTTTCAATAGAGCATGCAAATAACCGAATAACGGATCTTACAATTTCGATATCTTGAAATCCAGAGAGAGCCAAATTTTTTAAAACCTCACAACCTATTCCTCCTGCACTGACCACCAAAACTTTGCTTTTAGGAATTACATCACGACTTTTGGGATTAATAGAATACGGTACTAAAGATGACATTGTCATAAATGATGAAATTGTTAAATTGTAACGAGCTAGAGTTTTTTTTTAACCAAAAACTTAAGCTTATAGAAAAACGCCGCACCATAGATGAAAAAATTGCCCAATTCTAGCGGCCAAAATTACTGGGATTATTAGGCCAATAACAATTTTAATAAGTAATATGTCATAAGTTTATAATCTATAATCCCTATTAGAATTTGTGAATCCCCTCAGAAAAAACGACGATCACACTGGAATATATAATAATTTAATGACGATTCATTGCGACCTAATAATAAAAAATATTTGTAAAAAAATTAGGCTTATGTTGGTCTTTTTTTTTATTCTAATGTTAAAAAAATGTATATGTAATTTTTTTCACTTCCGATTCAACAGGTTTTGTTCTTGTTGTTGTTTGGAGTAGTGTTTGTGTGTCTAAATAAAAAAAAACACTAAAGAGTGGCCAAAAAGTGAGGTTATGGGGTCCCTGGAAGTCCCTTTATCCATCTACTGATATCTTTTGTCGTCATACGGACTTAGCGCCACTTTAGTTTGTTCGATACTAAACACCTCGTGCGTATAAGAACGAATGGTTCGTTGAGTAGCATGTTTTTCTTTTAAATTTTTCAAGCAATCAACAAAATCTCCAAAAGTTATTTTATTTTTAAAATTTTATAAGTGTACATTTTCGATCTTAGTCCGGCATAGTGTGAAATTATTGAACCGTTAGCCTCGTCCTTCATTAGACCCAGTACTTTCTTATTGACGCGAGGCATATTATATGGATTATCAATGGGATAGTCGGACGTGTCGAATTTGCTAAAATTGGACTTAATAACCTCTTCGTATACATCATCACAATGGATGTTGTAAATGAAACTGTCCGTGTCCATATACTGAATTTTACATTTCTCCGGACCTAACTTGGGTAGCATGTAATCGTAATGAAACGAATACATGATAATTTTAGATAGATCCAGAATTGACATTCCAATGTAAAGAGGTTTGTTAAAAATAAGTTCCGATTTTTTCAGTTCCACCAACATTAGATTATCATCTAGTACAGTTCTATTGTGAAATCGGGGACTAGCAATTAAATTTCTAGCGCCGTAACGACCCTCCCACTTTCCAACAAATTTTACGACCCGATGTTTACGTATGTTTTCTATAGTTTTTCCGAACACCGCGTTGTTAAATAATTTAAAAAGATTTTTACCAAAAGTGGTAGTGGCTTGCGTCCGTAAGTGATTATTTAGATCGATATATTCTTTTAACCAAGAAGATTGCCTAAATTTTAAAACTCTGTGTATTTTAGTAAGAACGAGCCCGTGTTTTAAAGCTTGCTTTAAATTTCGATAGTGTATAACGTAATTGGTTTTATTAAAAAGGGTAGGTCATCAATTTTGGTAATTTGGAATTGGGAGGCACGCGATGCTCGGCACAAATTGGGAAATCTTTATGTAGATCGTGTAAACTCTGAGGGTATTGCAAATCTACCTCCAAAATATAGCCTACCCCGCCCGTGTCTGGAACATTATTAATGCTAAGGGAGGCAATTTTTTCCCGAGTCAACCATTTGAATCCGCCGTAGGGAAGAGGCTCCGACATAGCCTTGCCGTAAAAATTGTTAACGTCAAAAAATGTGAGATAATTTGATTGCTTTGATGGATCGTAATTGGAGATGTACTTGTTGTTTGCCTCAACGTACCTGCCAACGCACACCGAAATCCCACCCCGTATGCCCTGTTCGATAAACATAATCTGATCAATGTCACGCATTAGTTCTAAACGACATTTTGTGAATCTAAGCATACAGTCCCACGTACATCCGGGCATACTAAAATACCATTCCGGGTCCAAAATATGCGACACCATACCATTTTTTCCAAAATTTTCAAATATGTCGGCAAAAAGAATAACGTCCGTTTTCAAATATAAATCCGAATATTCGCCCAAGTTTTTAATTTCAAACGCTTACCAGACTTTTTATTTAATTTATTTTAAAAAGCATCGATGAGCGGTAAACTCGTTTCGTTTAATTTGTCGTAGTCGTTTATGTAATCATAACAAAATACACCCTTTTGTGACAATAAATTTAGTTTTGATTGGTCTTGAAGGTGAGAAAATTCTTTTTTTAATATGTAAAGTTCATTTTTGTCGACGCTGTTTACCAAATTGTCTAGAGACGCCCCCAAAAATCTAAACGATTCTATAAATCGAAACTTTAGCTTATATACGGGCTCGTAATAGGTAAAAGATATGTATTTTTCCTTGTTGACCGAAACCAAAGTTAAAGACCCTTTATTGCCCAAGGCCCTAAGGATAAAATGGGCGTCGTACCCTGAAAGATTCTGGAATACTACGGGCACTATGAACAAGTTTCTAAAATTTAAATTACAAGCCTGATGGGCGAAATTTCTGAATTTCCCGGTAAAATGGTCGTGGTCGCGGACAATGACGTCTTTCCGTGAGAAAGGCTCCTCGCAAATATGACAATGCGTCGAAACTTGAGAGGAAGTAATTGACCATTCCATGGGTACGATATCAATAAATTTCAATTGGACAAATTTCGATAAGTCAGATATTTGTCGGACGAACCAATCCATACAATCTGGCCGCGATAGGATTTGAAAAAGGACAAAGAATCGTAATAAGAACATTTAAAATAATATGCGGCACTATATGCCTCATACTTTTGATATTTTCGCGTTTTGTCTGAAATTACCAAATTTACATCCTTAAATTGACTTTCGAAATCGGCGTAGATTACAAATGGTGTGGTTTGTTTGTATATACGGTTTCGAAATTCAACATGGTCGTATTTGGGAAAAGACACTTTATAATCGTTCAAAGTGACACACAACCTTTTATGATCCTTTAAGAGCGTTTCGCTACTGAAGTAATTCAAACACCTATCGCAAATATATTTTTTACCGTGATGTCTACTAAGCTGGCGCGACACTAGTCAAGATAAATTTTTAATATAACAATAATGATATTTAATTTCTTCTTCTTTTTCATATTTATGGTCCTCTGCCGTCGTCGGTTCCGGATCAAAATCATTAATTTTTGGATAATACTTATTTTGAATTAATAGTAAATTGACATGTTTTTCGCGTTTTTCTTTAGTCAAACGGGCCGGTAACACTGAATAAAAACTTTTACTGTTACTTTGAATTAACTCTAAAACGTACACATTTACGGAAATTTCGTTGAATTTTTCAAATATATGAATTTGATTTAGACCCATCGGTGTTGGGCAATTTTCAGTTCTTAAAACGCACTTATAATAAAGATATGAAGTTGGTAAGTGTTGGTCGCGATGTACAGGAAAACAAGCACAAACCACTGACCAATAAAAACAGGCTTCGTCATTATTTTAAATATTAATGCATGCATTTTTTCTCTTAATTTCCGGGAGCAATTCAATGTAGGAAGAGCCGTTACCCACTTCAAATTTGTTAATATTAATTTCCAAATAAAGAATTTTTTGCAAGGCAAATCCCGAATCGCGTTCTTCAAATTCAGACAATTTATTTAGAATGTGACTTTTAACATTTTCAACGAACCATTCGTTTAAATCAGTCCCCAAGTCGATGACAGCATTTTTGGTAGAAATATATTTCACGTCGGTCACATCTTGGTCGTCGCTTTTTCTCTTTATAAATTCCCCGCAAAACGTGGTATTTACTTTTAGCATTGGTGACGCTTGTTTTAAAATTTTTGAATTTTTTTTTTAAATATGACGAGACAGTCGTTTAAAAAGTGTTGTTCGTCTTTGTGTTTCAAATTGATTATTACACCCGTTAAAACTCTTCCCTGGAAAAAAGACAAGATGTGCTCCCACAAAACCCTTTGTTTTATATTTGCGGGACTGTTGTTTTGCAAACCCGTTCCAAAACGGTGGCGATGATTCAAAATCATTTGTTTAATAGTCTTAAGATGTTGAATTGTTGTCTGTATTTTTCTTTGTAACCCCATGGATATATTTTTTTTTGGACTACGAACAATCTTATTGCACCGAATGATGTTTCTGCGTAAATGTCCCAACCAAACATTTTTATCTTCTTCCATTAAATTAGCGAACACGTATTTGTTCACTTGACGAAAAGCCAAAATTAAATTTTGAGCGTCCTCAATAGTTCGCGTAAAATTCATTGCGATCTAATAATAATAATAATATTTGAAAAAAATAAGACTTACCGTCTCTCTCTCCCCCTCCCCCCGTAATTTTTAATTTTGAACAATTTCATTATGTTGAGCGGGCCAACTGCCGACTTCTTTAACGCCCCGATACACTGACCGTCACCCGGTTCGGCAGGAACACCACCGATAATTCTAACTCCAATAGAACTGCCTCCCCAAACTGGGTCTTTACTATTCTGGCCTTATCTATCTTGTATGGTCGACCAACGTCTAACTGCCCCAACTTAACTATTGGTTTTCGATTCTCTTTATTCGCTGCAATTTTTTCATTTAATGCTTTTAAGTCCATCTATAACGAAAGTAAAATCCTTCAGTTCAATATTGACAATTTTTTCAAGAAACAAAAAATAGTACTTACGTTGGGGTTGGTTTGGGAGGGTGCGGTGGCGCGGCTAACACTTGACCGCTGAGATAACACGGGTCGTTTGATCAATTAAGCGACTTGATAACACACACAACTCAAGCGGTATTTAAATGATGACAAACAATCGAAACCTTTTATATACTGTATTCTGACAGCGGACTAATATGAAAGTCTCGTTTAAAACATTTTTTTGCGGCGAAGGCAGGCGACGATCTCACCCGCCAAGGTTTCGTTTAAACATTTCGCAAAGCGATGATTTCATGCAGCCGCTGCCACACACCGGCGACGCGGCCACGCGGCGGGCGATTATGTCATCCAGTCGTCAAAGGCGACGGCGGCGGTACGCCTGAGTCATCGCACACAATCGCGCTGCAATTTACATTCATGCCGCGACCAACGGTCGAGATTCGAAGCGAAGCGGCCCCCGCTACGACGACGGTTTGGTTAGTTTGGCACCGCGGACAACGGTTTGGTTAGGTTGGAACCACGGACAGCGGTTTGGTTGGCGCCACGGACGACAATTTGGTTGGCACCACTGACAACAGTTTGGTTAGGTTGGCACCACGGACGACGGATTGGTTAGGTTAGGGCGAGCGGCCTTGAACCAATGGGCGAACGGTCGAGGCGCAAAAAAGAAGAAGACTTAAAGCCTATGGTCGAGTGGCAGGGGGCCCGTGGTCGGGAAGCCAAAAAGTGAGGTTAGATTCGCCTAAAAGTCCCTTTATCCATCTACTAGCAGCACAGCCCAGAAAATTTTGTCAAGTATGGATATTGAGTGCATAAATTTAAAACAATATAATGCATTTCTATTTCAAATGGCACATCACCAGAAATAGTTCTACTTTCAATCAGATTTAGCCTTGGTCTGTCGGTTAAGGCGTCTGACTAGAAATCAGATTCTCTATGGCAACGTAGATTCGAAACCTACTTACTGCAAACGGCCATTGTTTTGCTTGAAATATATATTTTTTAATTAACAGGTCAGCCCAGAAATTGTTCTCAAATATGGGGATTGAGTCCATACATTTATAAAAATATCATGGCCTTATATTTCAACACATGGCACATCACCAGAAATAGTTCGACTTTTAAACAGATTTAGCCTTGGTCTGTGGATTAAGGCGTCTGACTAGAAATCAGATTCTCCATGGCAGCGTAGGTTCGAAACCTACCTACTGCAAACGGCCATTGTTTTGCTTGAAATATATATTTTTTAATTAACAGCTCAGCAAAGAAATTTTTCTCAAATATGGGGATTGAGTCAATAAATTTATAAAAATATAATGGCCTTATATTTCAACGCATGGCACATCACCAGAAATAGTTCGACTTTCAAACAGATTTAGCCTTGGTCTGCCGGTTAAAGCGTTTGACTAGAAATCAGATTCTCCATGGCAGCGTAGGTTCGAAACCTACCTACTGCAAACGACCATTGTTTTGCTTGAAATATAATTTTTGTAATTAGCAGCTCAGCCCAGAAAATTTTGTCAATTATGGATATGAAGTGCATAAATTTAAAACAATATAATGCATTTATATTTCAAATGGCACATCACCAGAAATAGTTCGACTTTAAAACAGATTTAGCCTTGGTCTGCCGGTTAAAGCGTCTGACTAGAAATCAGATTCTCCATGGCAGCGTAGGTTCGAAACCTACCTACTGCAAACGACCATTGTTTTGCTTAAAATATAATTTTTGTAATTAGCTGCTCAGCCCAAAAAATTTTGTCAATTATGGGGATTGAGTGCATACGTTTATAAAAATATAATGCCCTTATATTTCAAATGCATGACACATCAACAGAAATAGTTCTAATTTCAAACAGATTTAGCCCTTGTCTGTCGGTTAAGGCGTCTGACTAGAAATCAGATTATCTATGGCAGCGTAGGTTCGAAACCTACCTACTGCAAACGACAGTTTTGCTTGAAATATAATTTTTGTAATTAGCAGCTCAGCCAAGAAAATTTTGTCAATTATGGGGATTGAGTGCATAAATTTAAAACAATAAAATGCATTTATATTTCAAATTGCACATCACCATAAATAGTTCTACTTTCAAACAGTTTTAGCCCTGATCTGTCGGTTAAGGGGTCTGACTAGAAATCAGATTATCTATGGCTGCGTAGGTTCGAAACCTACCTACTGCAAACGACCATTGTTTTGCTTAAAATATAATTTTTGTAATTAGCTGCTCAGCCCAAAATATTTTGTCAATTATGGGGATTGAGTGCATACGTTTATAACAATATAATGCCCTTATATTTAAATTGCATGGCACATCACCAGAAATAGTTCGATTTTCAAACAGATTTAGCCTTCTTCTGTCGGTTAAGGCGTCTGACTAGAAATCTCTATGGAAGCGTAATTTCGAAACCTTCCTAATGCAAAGGGCCATTGTTTTGCTTGAAATATATAATTTTTAATTAAAAGCTCAGCCCAGAAATTTTTCTCAAATATGGGGATTGAGTCCATAAATTTATAAAAATATAATGGCCTTATATTTCAAATGGCACATAACCAGAAATAGTTCTATTTTCAAACAGATTTAGCCTTGGTCTGTCGGTTAAGGCGTATGACTAGAAATCAGATTCTCTATGGCAGCGTAGATTCGAAACCTACCTACTGCAAACGGTCATTGTTTTGCTGGAAATATATATTTTTTAATTAACAGCTCAGCAAAGAAATTTTTCTCAAATATGGGGATTGAGTCAATAAATTTATAAAAATATAATGGCCTTATATTTCAACGCATGGCACATCACCAGAAATAGTTCGACTTTCAAACAGATTTAGCCTTGGTCTGCCGGTTAAAGCGTCTGACTAGAAATCAGATTCTCCATGGCAGCGTAGGTTCGAAACCTACCTACTGCAAACGGCCATTGTTTTGCTTGAAATATATATTTTTTAATTAACAGCTCAGCAAAGAAATTTTTCTCAAATATGGGGATTGAGTCAATAAATTTATAAAAATAAAATGGCCTTATATTTCAACGCATGGCACATCACCAGAAATAGTTCGACTTTCAAACAGATTTAGCCTTGGTCTGCCGGTTAAAGCGTCTGACTAGAAATCAGATTCTCCATGGCAGCGTAGGTTCGAAACCTACCTACTGCAAACGACCATTGTTTTGCTTGAAATATAATTTTTGTAATTAGCAGCTCAGCCCAGAAAATTTTGTCAATTATGGATATGAAGTGCATAAATTTAAAACAATATAATGCATTTATATTTCAAATGGCACATCACCAGAAATAGTTCGACTTTAAAACAGATTTAGCCTTGGTCTGCCGGTTAAAGCGTCTGACTAGAAATCAGATTCTCCATGGCAGCGTAGGTTCGAAACCTACCTACTGCAAACGACCATTGTTTTGCTTAAAATATAATTTTTGTAATTAGCTGCTCAGTCCAAAAAATTTTGTCAATTATGGGGATTGAGTGCATACGTTTATAAAAATATAATGCCCTTATATTTCAAATGCATGGCACATCAACAGAAATAGTTCTAATTTCAAACAGATTTAGCCCTTGTCTGTCGGTTAAGGCGTCTGACTAGAAATCAGATTATCTATGGCAGCGTAGGTTCGAAACCTACCTACTGCAAACGACAGTTTTGCTTGAAATATAATTTTTGTAATTAGCAGCTCAGCCAAGAAAATTTTGTCAATTATGGGGATTGAGTGCATAGATTTAAAACAATATAATGCATTTATATTTCAAATTGCACATCATCATAAATAGTTCTACTTTCAAACAGTTTTAGCCCTGATCTGTCGGTTAAGGGGTCTGACTAGAAATCAGATTATCTATGGCAGCGTAGGTTCGAAACCTACCTACTGCAAACGACCATTGTTTTGCTTAAAATATAATTTTTGTAATTAGCTGCTCAGCCCAAAATATTTTGTAAATTATGGGGATTGAGTGCATACGTTTATAACAATATAATGCCCTTATATTTAAATTACATGGCACATCACCAGAAATAGTTCGATTTTCAAACAGATTTAGCCTTCTTCTGTCGGTTAAGGCGTCTGACTAGAAATCTCTATGGAAGCGTAATTTCGAAATCTTCCTAATGCAAACGGCCATTGTTTTGCTTGAAATATATAATTTTTAATTAAAAGCTCAGCCCAGAAATTTTTCTCAAATATGGGGATTGAGTCCATAAATTTATAAAAATATAATGGCCTTATATTTCAAATGGCACATAACCAGAAATAGTTCTATTTTCAAACAGATTTAGCCTTGGTCTGACGGTTAAGGCGTATGACTAGAAATCAGATTCTCTATGGCAGCGTAGATTCGAAAGCTACCTACTGCAAACGGTCATTGTTTTGCTGGAAATATATATTATATAGTTAACAGCTCAGCCCAGAAATTTTTCTCAAATATGGGGATTGAGTACATAAATTTATAAAAATATAATGGCCTTATATTTCAACGTATGGCACATCACCAGAAATAGTTCTACTTTCAAACAGATTTAGCCCTGGTCTGTCGGTTAAAGCGTCTGACTAGAAATCAGATTATCTATGGCAGCGTAGGTTCGAAACCTACCTAATGCAAACGGCTATTGTTTTGCTTGAAATATATATTTTTTAATTAAAAGCTCAGCCCAGAAATTTTTCTCAAATATGGGGATTGAGTGCATAAATTTATAAAAATATATTGGCCCTGAATTTCAAACGCATGGCACATCACCAGAAATAGTTCAACTTTCAAACAGATTTAGCCGTGGTCTGTCGTTTAAGGCGTCTGACTAGAAATCAAATTCTCTATGGCAGCGTAGGTTCAAAACCTACCTACTGCAAACTGCCATTGTTTTACTTTAAATATATATTTTTTAATTAACTGCTCAGCATAGAAATTTTTCTCAAACATGAGGATTGAGTGCATAAATTTATAAAAATATATTGGCCCTGAATTTCAAACGCATGGCACATCACCAGAAATAGTTCAACTTTCAAACAGATTTAGCCGTGGTCTGTCGTTTAAGGCGTCTGACTAGAAATCAAATTCTCTATGGCAGCGTAAGTTCAAAACCTACCTACTGCATAAATTTATAAAAATATAATGCCCTTATATTTCAAACCCATGGCACACCACCAGAAATAAGTCGACTTTCAAACAGATTTAGACTTCTTCTGTCGGTTAAGTAAATCAGATTCTCTATGGCAGCGTAGGTTCGAAAACTACCTACTGCAAACGACCATGGTTTTGCTTGAAATAAAATTTTTGTAATTAGCAGCTCAGCCCAGAAAATTTTGTCAATTATGAGAATTGAGTGCATAAATTTATAACAATATAATGCCCTTATATTTCAAATGCATTTCACATGACCCGAAAAAGTTCAACTTTCAAACAGATTTAACCCGGGTCTGCCGGTTAAGGCGTCTGACTAGAAATCAGATTCTCTATAGCAGCCTAGGTTCGAAACCAACCTACTGCAAACGGCCATTGTTTTGCTTGAAATATATAATTTTTAAATAACAGCTCAGCCCAGAAATTTTTGTTGAATATTAAGATTGAGTGCATAAATTTATAAAAATATAATGGCCTTATATTTCAAACGCATGGCTCATCACCAAAACTGTTCGACTTTCAAACAGATTTAGCCTTGGCTTATCGGTTAAGAAGTCTCACTTGAAATCAGATTATCTATGGCTGCGTAGGTTCGAAACCTACCTACTGCAAACGACCATTGTTTTGCTTAAAATATAATTTTTGTGATTAGCTGCTCAGCCCAAAAAATTTTGTCAATTATGGGGATTGAGTGCATACGTTTATAACATTATAATGCCCTTATATTTCAAATGCATGGCACATCAACAGAAATAGTTCTAATTTAAAACAGATTTAGCCCTGGTCTGTCGGTTAAGGCGTCTGACTAGAAATCAGATTTAGCCTTTTACTGTCTGTTAAGGCGTCTGACTAGAAATTAGATTTTCTATGGCAGCGTAGGTTCGAAACCTACCTACTGCAAACGACCATTGTTTTGCTTAAAATTTAATTTTTGTAATTAACAGCTCAGCCCAGAAATTTTTCTCAAATATGGGGATGTAGTGCATAAATTAATAATATAATGCCCTTATATTTCAAATGGCACATCACCAGAAATAGTTCTACTTTCAAACAGATTTAGCCCTGGTCTGTCGGTTAGGGCGTCTGACTAGAAATCAGATTATCTATGGCAGCGTAGGTTCGAAACCTACCTACTGCAAACGACCATTGTTTTCCTTGAAATATATATTTTTTAAAATTAACATCTCAGCCCAGAAATTTTTCTCAAATATGGGGATTGAGTGCATAAATTTATAAAAATATAATGGCCTTATATTTCAAAGCCATGGCACACCACCAGAAATAAGTCGACTTTCATACAGATTTAGTCTTCTTCTGTGGTTAAGGCGTCTGACTAGAAATCAGATTTTCTATGGCAGCGTAGATTCGAAAACTACCTACTGCAAACGGCTACTGCTTTACTTTAAATATATATTTTTTAATTAACAGCTCAGCCCAGAAATTTTTCTCAAATATGGGGATTGAGTGCATAAATTTATATTTATATTTCAAATGCATGTCACATCACCAGAAATAGTTCTACTTTCAAACAGATTTAGCCCTGGACTGTCGGTTAAAGCGTCTGACTAGAAATCAGATTATCTATGGCAGCGTAGGTTCGAAACCTACCTAATGCAAACGGCTATTGTTTTGCTTGAAATATATATTTTTTAATTAAAAGCTCAGCCCAGAAATTTTTCTCAAATATGGGGATTGAGTGCATAAATTTATAAAAATATACTGGCCCTGAATTTCAAACGCATGGCACATCACCAGAAATAGTTCAACTTTCAAACAGATTTAGCCGTGGTCTGTCGTTTAAGGCGTCTGACTAGAAATCAAATTCTCTATGGCAGCGTAGTTTCGATACCTACCTACGGTAAACGGCCACTGTTTTACTTTGAATATATATTTTTTAATTAACAGCTCAGCCTAGAAATTTTTCTCAAATATGGGGATTGAGTGCATAAATTTATATTTATATTTCAAATGCATGTCACATCACCAGAAATAGTTCAACTTTCAAACAGATTTATCCTTGATCTGTCGGTTAAGGCGTCTGACTAGAAATCAGATTCTCCATGGCAGCGTAGGTTCGAAACCTACCTACTGCAAACGGCCATTGTTTTGCTTGAAATATACATTTTTTAATTAACAGCTCAGCAAAGAAATTTTTCTCAAATATGGGGATTGAGTCAATAAATTTATAAAAATATAATGGCCTTATATTTCAACGCATGGCACATCACCAGAAATAGTTCGACTTTCAAACAGATTTAGCCTTGGTCTGCCGGTTAAAGCGTCTGACTAGAAATCAGATTCTCCATGGCAGCGCAGGTTCGAAACCTACCTGTTGCAAACGACCATTGTTTTGCTTGAAATATAATTTTTGTAATTAGCAGCTCAGCCAAGAAAATTTTGTCAATTAACGGGATTGAGTGCATAAATTTATAACAATGCAATGTCCTTATATTTCAAATGGCACATCACCAGAAATAGTTCGACTTTCAAACAGATTTAGCCTTGGTCTGTCGGTCAAGGCGTCTGACTAGAAATCAGATTCTCCATGGCAGCGTAGGTGCGAAACCTACCTACTGCAAACGACCATTTGTTTTGCTTGAAATTTTGTCAATTATAGGGATTGAGTGCATATATTTAAAACAATATAATGCCCTTATATTTCAAATGGCACTTCACCAGAAATAGTTCTTCTTTTAAACAGATTTAGCCTTGGTCTGTCGGTTAAGGCGTCTGACTAGAAATCAGATTCTCCATGGCAGCGCAGTTTCGAAACCTACCTGCTGCAAACGACCATTGTTTTGCTTGAAATATTAGTTTTGTAATATGCAGCTCAGCCAAGAAAATTTTGTCAATTATCGGGATTGAGTGCATAAATTTATTACAATGTAATGCCCTTATATTTCAAATGGCACATCACCAGAAATAGTTCGACTTTCAAACAGATTTAGCCCTGGTCTGTCAGTTAAGGCGTCTGACTAGAAATCAAATTCTCCATGGCAGCGTAGGTTCCAAAACTATCTACTGCAAACGAACATTGTTTTGCTTGAAATATAATTTTCGTAAATAGCAGCTTATCCCAGAAAATTTTGTCAATTATGGGGATTGAGTTCATAAATTTAAAACAATATAATGCCCTTATATTTCAAATGGCACATCACCGGAAATAGGTCTACTTTCAAACAGATTTAGCCCTGGTCTGTCGGTTAAGGCGTCTGACTAGAAATCAGATTCTCCATGGCAGCGTAGGTTCGAAACCTACCTACTGCAAACGACCATTGTTTTGCTTGAAATATAATTTTTGTAATTAGCAGCTCAGCCAAGAAAATTTTGTCAATTATGGGGATTGAGTTCATAAATTTAAAACAATATAATGCCTTTATATTTCAAATGGCACATCACCGGAAATAGGTCTATTTTCAAACAGATTTAGCCCTGGTCTGTCGGTTAAGGCGTCTGACTAGAAATCAGATTCTCCATGGCAGCGTAGGTTCGAAATCTATCTGCTGCAAACCACCATTGTTTTGCTTGAAATACAATTTTTGTAATTAGCCAAGAAAATTTTGTCAATTATGTGGATTGAGTGCATAAATTTATAACAATATAATGCCCTTATATTTCAAATGGCACATCACCGGAAATAGCTCTACTTTCAAACAGATTTAGCCTTGGTCTGTCGGTTAAGTCGTCTGACTAGAAATCAGATTCTCTATGGCTGCGTAAGTTCGAAACCTGCCTGCTGCAAACGACCATTGTTTTGCTTGAAATATAATTTTTGTAATTAGCAGCTCAGCCCAGAAAATTTTGTCAATTATGAGGATTGAGTGCATAAATTTATAACAATGTAATGCTCTTATATTTCAAATGTATGGCACATGCCCAGAATAGTTCAACTTTCAAACAGATTTAGCGCTGGTCTGTCGGTTAAGGCGTCTGACTAGAAATCAGATTCACTATGGCAGCGTAGGTTCGAAACCTACCTACTGCAAACGGCCATTGTTTTGCTTGAAATATATAATTTTTAATTAACAGCTCAGCCCAGAAATTTTTGTTGAATATTAGGATTGAGAGCATAAATTTATAAAAATATAATGGCCTTATATTTCAAACGCATAGCTCATCACCAAAACTGTTCCATTTTCAAACAGATTTAGCCTTGGTCTATCGGTTAAGGCGTCTGGCTTGAATTCAGATTATCTATGGCAGCGTAGGTTCGAAACCTACCTACTGCAAACGACCATTGTTTTGCTTAAAATATAATTTTTGTAATTAGCTGCTCAGCCCAAAAAATTTTGTCAATTATGGGGATTGAGTGCATACGTTTATAACATTTTATATTTCAAATGCATGGCACATCAACAGAAATAGTTCTACTTTCAAACAGATTTAGCCCTGGTCTGTCTGTTAAAGCGTCTGACTAGAAATCAGATTATCTATGGCAGCGTAGGTTCGAAACCTACCTATTGCAAACGGCCATTGTTTTGCTTGAAATATATATTTTTTAATTAAAAGCTCAGCCGAGAAAATTTTCTCAAATATGGGGATTGAGTGCATAAATTTATAAAAATATATTGGCCCTGAATTTCAAACGCATGGCACATCACCAGAAATAGTTCAACTTTCAAACAGATTTAGCCGTGGTCTGTCGTTTAAGGCGTCTGACTAGAAATCAAATTCTCTATGGCAGCGTAAGTTCAAAACCTATCTACTGCATAAATTTATAAAAATATAATGCCCTTATATTTCAAACCACCAGAAATAAGTCGACTTTCAAACAGATTTAGCCTTCTTCTGTCGGTTAAGTAAATCAGATTCTCTATGGCAGCGTAGGTTCGGAAACTACCTACTGCAAACCACCATGCTTGAAATAAAATTTTTGTAATTAGCAGCTCAGCCCAGAAAATTTTGTCAATTATGAGGATTGAGTGCATAAATTTATAACAATATAATGCTCTTATATTTCAAATGCATGGCACATGACCCGAAATAGTTCAACTTTCAAACAGATTTAGCCCTGGTCTGTCGGTTAAGGCGTCTGACTAGAAATCAGATTCTCTATGGCAGCGTAGGTTCGAAACCTACCTACTGCAAACGGCCATTGTTTTGCTTGAAATATATAATTTTTAATTAACAGCTCAGCCCAGAAATTTTTGTTGAAAATTAGGATTGAGAGCATAAATTTATAAAAATGTAATGGCCTTATATTTCAAACGCATGGCTCATCACCAAAACTGTTCCATTTTCAAACAGATTTAGCCTTGGTCTATCGGTTAAGGCGTCTGGCTTGAATTCAGATTATCTATGGCAGCGTAGGTTCGAAAACTACCAACTGCAAACGACCATGGTTTTGCTTGAAATAAAATTTTTGTAATTAGCAGCTCAGCCCAGAAAATTTTGTCAATTATGAGAATTGAGTGCATAAATTTATAACAATATAATGCCCTTATATTTCAAATGCATTTCACATGACCCGAAATTGTTCAATTTTCAAACAGATTTAACCCGGGTCTGCCGGTTAAGGCGTCTGACTAGAAATCAGATTCTCTATGGCAGCCTAGGTTCGAAACCAACCTACTGCAAACGGCCATTGTTTTGCTTGAAATATATAATTTTTAATTAACAGCTCAGCCCAGAAATTTTTGTTGAATATTAGGATTGAGTGCATAAATTTATAAAAATATAATCGCCTTATATTTCAAACGCATGGTTCATCACCAAAACTGTTCGACTTTCAAACAGATTTAGCCTTGGTCTGTCGTTTAAGGCGTCTGACTAGAAATCAAATTCTCTATGGCAGCGTAAGTTCGAAACCTATCTACTGCATAAATTTATAAAAATATAATGCCCTTATATTTCAAACCCATGGCACACCACCAGAAATAAGTCGACTTTCAAACAGATTTAGCCTTCTTCTGTCGGTTAAGTAAATCAGATTCTCTATGGCAGCGTAGGTTCGGAAACTACCTACTGCAAACCACCATGCTTGAAATAAAATTTTTGTAATTAGCAGCTCAGCCCAGAAAATTTTGTCAATTATGAGGATTGAGTGCATAAATTTATAACAATATAATGCTCTTATATTTCAAATGCATGGCACATGACCCGAAATAGTTCAACTTTCAAACAGATTTAGCCCTGGTCTGTCGGTTAAGGCGTCTGACTAGAAATCAGATTCTCTATGGCAGCGTAGGTTCGAAACCTACCTACTGCAAACGGCCATTGTTTTGCTTGAAATATATAATTTTTAATTAACAGCTCAGCCCAGAAATTTTTGTTGAATATTAGGATTGAGAGCATAAATTTATAAAAATATAATGGCCTTATATTTCAAACGCATGGCTCATCACCAAAACTGTTCGACTTTCAAACAGATTTAGTCTTGGTCTATCGGTTAAGAAGTCTGACTTGAAATCAGATTATCTATGGCAGCGTAGGTCCGAAACCTACCTACTGCAAACGACCATTGTTTTGCTTAAAATATAATTTTTGTAATTAGCTGCTCAGCCCAAAAAATTTTGTCAATTATGGGGATTGAGTGCATACGTTTATAACATTATAATGCCCTTATATTTCAAATGCATGGCACATCAACAGAAATAGTTCTACTTTCAAACAGATTTAGCCCTGGTCTGTCGGTTAAGGCGTCTGACTAGAAATCAGTTTATCTATGGCAGCGTAGGTTCCAAACCAACCTACTGCAAACGGCCATTGTTTTGCTTGAAATATATAATTTTTAATTAACAGCTTAGCCCAGAAATTTTTGTTGAATATTAGGATTGAGTGCATAAATTTATAAAAATATAATGGCCTTATATTTCAAACGCATGGCTCATCACCAAAACTGTTCGACTTTCAAACAGATTTAGTCTTGGTCTATCGGTTAAGAAGTCTGACTTGAAATCAGATTATCTATGGCAGCGTAGGTCCGAAACCTACCTACTGCAAACGACCATTGTTTTGCTTAAAATATAATTTTTGTAATTAGCTGCTCAGCCCAAAAAATTTTGTCAATTATGGGGATTGAGTGCATACGTTTATAACATTATAATGCCCTTATATTTCAAATGCATGGCACATCAACAGAAATAGTTCTACTTTCAAACAGATTTAGCCCTGGTCTGTCGGTTAAGGCGTCTGACTAGAAATCAGTTTATCTATGGCAGCGTAGGTTCGAAACCTACCTACTGCCATTGTTTTGCTTAAAATTTAATTTTTGTAATTAACAGCTCAGCCCAGAAGCTTTTCTCAAATATGGGGATGTAGTGCATAAATTTATAATATAATGCCCTTATATTTCAAATGCAAATGACCATTGTTTTGCTTGAAATATATATTTTCTAATTAACAACTCAGCCCAGAAATTTTTCTCAAATATGGGGATTGAGTGCATAAATTTATAAAAATTTAATGGCCTTATATTTCAAATCCATGGTACACCACCAGAAATAAGTCGACTTTCAAACAGATTTAGCCTTTTTCTGTCTGTTAAGGCGTCTGATTAGAAATCAGATTTTCTATGGCAGCGTAGCTTCGAAACCTACCTAATGCAAACGACCATTGTTTTCCTTGAAATATATATTTTTTAATTAACATCTCAGCCCAGAAATTTTTCTCAAATATGGGGATTGAGTGCATAAATTTATAAAAATATAATGGCCTTATAATTCAAAGCCATGGCACACCACCAGAAATAAGTCGACTTCTGTGGTTAAGGCGTCTGACTAGAAATCAAATTCTCTATGGCAGCGTAGTTTCGAAACCTACCTACTGCAAACGGAAATTGTTTTGCTTGAAATATATATTTTCTAATTAACAACTCAGCCCAGAAATTTTTCTCAAATATGGGGATTGAGTGCATAAATTTATAAAAATTTAATGGCCTTATATTTCAAACCCATGGTACACCACCAGAAATAAGTCGACTTTCAAACAGATTTAGCCTTTTTCTGTCTGTTAAGGCGTCTGACTAGAAATCAGATTATCTATGGCAGCGTAGGTTCGAAACCTACCTACTGCAAACGATCATTGTTTTGCTTAAAATATAATTTTTGTAATTAGCTGCTCAGCCCAAAAAATTTTGTCAATTATGGGGATTGAGTGCATACGTTAATAACATTATAATGCCCTTATATTTCAAATGCATGGCACATCAACAGAAATAGTTCTAATTTCAAACAGATTTAGCCCTGGTCTGTCGGTTAAGGCGTCTGACTAGAAATCAGATTCTCTATGGCAGCCTATGTTCGAAAGCAACCTACCGCAAACGGCCATTGTTTTGCTTGAAATATATAATTTTTAATTAACAGCTCAGCCCAGAAATTTTTGTTGAATATTAGGATTGAGTGCATAAATTTATAAAAATATAATGGCCTTATATTTCAAACGCAAGGCTCATCACCAAAACTGTTCGACTTTCAAACAGATTTAAACTTCTTCTGTCGGTTAAGTAAATCAGATTCTCTATGGCAGCGTAGGTTCGAAAACTACCAACTGCAAACGACCATGGTTTTGCTTGAAATAAAATTTTTGTAATTAGCAGCTCAGCCCAGAAAATTTTGTCAATTATGAGAATTGAGTGCATAAATTTATAAAAATATAATGGCCTTATATTTCAAACGCATGGCTCATCACAAAAACTGTTCGAATTTCATACAGATTTAGCCTTGGTCTATCGGTTAAGAAGTCTGACTTGAAATCAGATTATCTATGGTAGCGTAGGTTCGAAACATACCTACTGCAAACGACCATTGTTCTGCTTAAGATATAATATTTGTAATTAGCTGCTCAGCCCAAAAAATTTTGTCAATTATGGGGATTGAGTGCATACGTTTATAACATTATAACGCCCTTATATTTCAAATGCATGGCACATCAACAGAAATAGTTCTACTTTCAAACAGATTTAGCCCTGGTCTGTCGGTTAAGGCGTCTGACTAGAAATCAGTTTATCTATGGCAGCGTAGGTTCGAAACCTACCTACTGCAAACGACCATTGTTTTGCTTAAAATTTAATTTTTGTAATTAACAGCTCAGCCCAGAAATTTTTCTCAAATATGGGGATGTAGTGAATAAATTTATAATATAATGCCCTTATATTTCAAATGGCACATCACCAGAAATAGTTCTACTTTCAAACAAATTTAGCCCTGGTCTGTCGGTTAAGGCGTCTGACTAGAAATCAGATTATCTATGGCAGCGTAAGTTCAAAACCTACCTACTGCATAAATTTATAAAAATATAATGCCCTTATATTTCAAACCCATGGCACACCACCAGAAATAAGTCGACTTTCAAACAGATTTAGACTTCTTCTCTCGGTTAAGTAAATCAGATTCTCTATGGCAGCGTAGGTTCGAAAACTCCCTACTGCAAACGACCATGATTTTGCTTGAAATAAAATTTTTGTAATTAGCAGCTCAGCCCAGAAAATTTTGTCAATTATGAGAATTGAGTGCATACATGACCCGAAATAGTTCAACTTTCAAACAGATTTAACCCGGGCTGCCGGTTAAGGCGTCTGACTAGAAATCAGATTCTCTATGGCAGCGTAAGTTCAAAACCTACCTACTGCAAACGACCATTGTTTTCCTTGAAATATATATTTTTTAATAAACATCTCAGCCCAGAAATTTTTCTCAAATATGGGGATTGAGTGCATAAATTTATAAAAATATAATGGCCTTATAATTCAAAGCCATGGCACACCACCAGAAATAAGTCGACTTCTGTGGTTAAGGCGTCTGACTAGAAATCAAATTCTCTATGGCAGCGTAGTTTCGAAACCTACCTACTGCAAACGACCATTGTTTTGCTTAAAATATAATTTTTGTAATTAGCTGCTCAGCCCAAAAAATTTTGTCAATTATGGGGATTGAGCGCATACGTTTATAACATTATAATGCCCTTATATTTCAAATGCATGGCACATCAACAGAAATAGTTCTACTTTCAAACAGATTTAGCCCTGGTCTGTCGGTTAAGGCGTCTGACTAGAAATCAGATTATCTATGGCAGCCTAGGTTCGAAACCAACCTACTGCAAACGGCCATTGTTTTGCTTGAAATATATAATTTTTAATTAACAGCTCAGCCCAGAAATTTTTGTTGAATATTAGGATTGAGTGCATAAATTTATAAAAATATAATGGCCTTATATTTCAAACGCATGGCTCATCACAAAAACTGTTCGAATTTCATACAGATTTAGTCTTGGTCTATCGGTTAAGAAGTCTGACTTGAAATCAGATTATCTATGGCAGCGTAGGTTCGAAACCTACCTACTGCAAACGATCATTGTTTTGCTTAAAATATAATTTTTGTAATTAGCTGCTCAGCCCAAAAAATTTTGTCAATTATGGGGATTGAGTGCATACGTTTATAACATTATAATACCCTTATATTTCAAATGCATGGCACATCAACAGAAATAGTTCTACTTTCAAACAGATTTAGCCCTGGTCTGTCGGTTAAGGCGTCTGACTAGAAATCAGATTCTCTATGGCAGCCTAGGTTCGAAAGCAAAATACCGCAAACGGCCATTGTTTTGCTTGAAATATATAATTTTTAATTAACAGCTCAGCCCAGAAATTTTTGTTGAATATTAGGATTGAGTGCATAAATTTATAAAAATATAATGGCCTTATATTTCAAACGCAAGGCTCATCACCAAAACTGTTCGACTTTCAAACAGATTTAGACTTCTTCTGTCGGTTAAGTAAATCAGATTCTCTATGGCAGCGTAGGTTCGAAAACTACCAACTGCAAACGACCATGGTTTTGCTTGAAATAAAATTTTTGTAATTAGCAGCTCAGCCCAGAAAATTTTGTCAATTATGAGAATTGAGTGCATAAATTTATAAAAATATAATGGCCTTATATTTCAAACGCATGGCTCATCACAAAAACTGTTCGAATTTCATACAGATTTAGCCTTGGTCTATCGGTTAAGAAGTCTGACTTGAAATCAGATTATCTATGGCAGCGTAGGTTCGAAACCTACCTACTGCAAACAACCATTGTTTTGCTTAAAATATAATTTTTGTAATTAGCTGCTCAGCCCAAAAAATTTTGTCAATTATGGGGATTGAGTGCATACGTTTATAACATTATAACGCCCTTATATTTCAAATGCATGGCACATCAACAGAAATAGTTCTACTTTCAAACAGATTTAGCCCTGGTCTGTCGGTTAAGGCGTCTGACTAGAAATCAGTTTATCTATGACAGCGTAGGTTCGAAACCTACCTACTGCAAACGACCATTGTTTTGCTTAAAATTTAATTTTTGTAATTAACAGCTCAGCCCAGAAATTTTTCTCAAATATGGGGATGTAGTGCATAAATTTAGAATATAATGCCCTTATATTTCAAATGGCACATCACCAGAAATAGTTCTACTTTCAAACAGATTTAGCCCTGGTCTGTCGGTTAAGGCGTCTGACTAGAAATCAGATTATCTATGGCAGCGTAGGTTCGAAACCTACCTACTGCAAACGACCATTGTTTTGCTTGAAATATATATTTTCTAATTAACAACTCAGCCCAGAAATTTTTCTCAAATATGGGGATTGAGTGCATAAATTTATAAAAATTTAATGGCCTTATATTTCAAACCCATGGTACACCACCAGAAATAAGTCGACTTTCAAACAGATTTAGCCTTTTTCTGTCTGTTAAGGCGTCTGACTAGAAATCAGATTTTCTATGGCAGCGTAGCTTCGAAACCTACCTACTGCAAACGACCATTGTTTTCCTTGAAATATATATTTTTTAATTAACATCTCAGCCCAGAAATTTTTCTCAAATATGGGGATTGAGTGCATAAATTTATAAAAATATAATGGAATTATAATTCAAAGCCATGGCACACCACCAGAAATAAGTCGACTTTCATACAGATTTAGCCTTCTTCTGTGGTTAAGGCGTCTGACTAGAAATCAAATTCTCTATGGCAGCGTAGTTTCGAAACCTACCTACTGCAAACGGCCACTGTTTTACTTTAAATATATATTTTTTAATTAACAGCTCAGCCCAGAAATTTTTCTCAAATATGGGGATTGAGTGCATAAATTTATATTTATATTTCAAATGCATGTCACATCACCAGAAATAGATCAACTTTCAAACAGATTTATCCTTGACCTGTCGGTTAAGGCGTCTGACTAGAAATCAGATTCTCTATGGCAGCGTAGATTCAAAACCTACCTACTGCAAACGGTCATTGTTTTGCTTGAAATATATATTTTTTAATTAACATCTCAGCATAGAAGTTTTTCTCAAATATGAGGATTGAGTGCATAAATTTACAAAAATATATGGGCCCTAAATTTCAAACGCATGGCACATTACCAGAAGTAGTTCAACTTTCAAACAGATTTAGCTGTGGTCTGTCGTTTAAGGCGTCTGACTAGAAATCAAATTCTCTATGGCAGCGTAAGTTCAAAACCTACCTACTGCATAAATTTATAAAAATATAATGCCCTTATATTTCAAACCCATGGCACACCACCAGAAATAAGTCGACTTTCAAACAGATTTAGACTTCTTCTGTCGGTTAAGTAAATCAGATTCTCTATGGCAGCGTAGGTTCGAAAACTACCTACTGCAAACGACCATGGTTTTGCTTGAAATAAAATTTTTGTAATTAGCAGCTCAGCCCAGAAAATTTTGTCAATTATGAGAATTGAGTGCATAAATTTATAACAATATAATGCCCTTATATTTCAAATGCATTTCACATGACCCGAAATAGTTCAACTTTCAAACAGATTTAACCCGGGTCTGCCGGTTAAGGCGTCTGACTAGAAATCAGATTCTCTATGGCAGCCTAGGTTCGAAACCAACCTACTGCAAACGGCCATTGTTTTGCTTGAAATATATAATTTTTAATTAACAGCTCATCCCAGAAATTTTTGTTGAATATTAGGATTGAGTGCATAAATTTATAAAAATATAATGGCCTTATATTTCAAACGCATGGCTCATCACAAAAACTGTTCGAATTTCATACAGATTTAGCCTTGGTCTATCGGTTAAGAAGTCTGACTTGAAATCAGATTATCTATGGCAGCGTAGGTTCGAAACCTACCTACTGCAAACGATCACTGTTTTGCTTAAAATATAATTTTTGTAAGTAGCTGCTCAGCCCAAAAAATTTTGTCAATTATGGGGATTGAGTGCATACGTTTATAACATTATAATGCCCTTATATTCCAAATGCATGGCACATCAACAGAAATAGTTCTCCTTTCAAACAGATTTAGCCCTGGTCTGTCGGTTAAGGCGTCTGACTAGAAATCAGATTCTCTATGGCAGCCTAGGTTCGAAAGCATCCTACCGCAAACGGCCATTGTTTTGCTTTAAATGTATAATTTTTAATTAACAGCTCAGCCCAGAAATTTTTGTTGAATATTAGGATTGAGTGCATAAATTTATAAAAATATAATGGCCTTATATTTCAAACGCATGGCTCATCACCAAAACTGTTCGACTTTCAAACAGATTTAGCCTTGGTCTATCGGTTAAGAAGTCTGACTTGAAATCAGATTTTCTATGGCAGCGTAGGTTCGACCATTGTTTTTTAATTAGCTGCTCAGCCCAAAAAAATTTTGTCAATTATGGGGATTGAGTGCATACGTTTATAACATTATAATGCCCTTATATTTCAAATGCATGGCACATCAACAGAAATAGTTCTACTTTCAAACAGATTTAGCCCTGGTCTGTCGGTTAAGGCGTCTGACTAGAAATCAGAATATCTATGGCAGCGTAGTTTCGAAACCTACCTACTGCAAACGACCATTGTTTTGCTTGAAATATATATTTTCTAATTAACAACTCAGCTCAGAAATTTTTCTCAAATATGGGGATTGAGTGCATAAATTTATAAAAATTTAATGGCCTTATATTTCAAACCCATGGTACGCCACCAGAAATAAGTCGACTTTCAAACAGATTTAGCCTTTTTCTGTCTGTTAAGGCGTCTGACTAGAAATCAGATTTTCTATGGCAGCGTAGCTTCGAAACCTACCTACTGCAAACGACCAATGTTTTCCTAGAAATATATATTTTTTAATTAACATCTCAGCCCAGAAATTTTACTCAAATATGGGGATTGAGTGCATAAATTTATAAAAATATAATGGCTTTATATTTCAAAGCCATGGCACACCACCAGAAATAAGTCGACTTTCATACAGATTTAGCCTTCTTCTGTGGTTAAGGCGTCTGACTAGAAATCAAATTCTCTATGGCAGCGTAGTTTCGAATCCAACCTACTGCAAACGGCCACTGTTTTACTTTAAATATATATTTTTTAATTAACAGCTCAACCCAGAAATTTTTCTCAAATATGGGGATTGAGTGCATAAATTTATATTTATATTTCAAATGCATGTCATATCACCAGAAATAGTTCAACTTTCAAACAGATTTATCCTTGATCAGTCGGTTAAGGCGTCTGACTAGAAATCAGATTCTCTATGGCAGCGTAGATTCAAAACCTACTTACTGCAAATGGTCATTGTTTTGCTTGAAATATATATTTTTTAGATAACATCTCAGCATAGAAATTTTTCTCAAATATGAGGATTGAGTGCATAAATTTACAAAAATATATTGGCCCTAAATTTCAAACGCATGGCACATTACCAGAAATAGTTCTACTTTCAAACAGATTTAGCTCTGGTCTGTCGGTTAAGGCGTCTGACTAGAAATCAGATTATCTATGGCAGCGTAGTTTCGAAACCTACCTACTGCAAACGACCATTGTTTTGCTTGAAATATATATTTTCTAATTAACAACTCAGCTCAGAAATTTTTCTCAAATATGGGGATTGAGTGCATAAATTTATAAAAATTTAATGGCCTTATATTTCAAACCCATGGTACGCCACCAGAAATAAGTCGACTTTCAAACAGATTTAGCCTTTTTCTGTCTGTTAAGGCGTCTGACTAGAAATCAGATTTTCTATGGCAGCGTAGCTTCGAAACCTACCTACTGCAAACGACCAATGTTTTCCTAGAAATATATATTATTTAATTAACATCTCAGCCCAGAAATTTTACTCAAATATGGGGATTGAGTGCATAAATTTATAAAAATATAATGGCTTTATATTTCAAAGCCATGGCACACCACCAGAAATAAGTCGACTTTCATACAGATTTAGCCTTCTTCTGTGGCTAAGGCGTCTGACTAGAAATCAAATTCTCTATGGCAGCGTAGTTTCGAAACCAACCTACTGCAAACGGCCACTGTTTTACTTTAAATATATATTTTTTAATTAACAGCTCAACCCAGAAATTTTTCTCAAATATGGGGATTGAGTGCATAAATTTATATTTATATTTCAAATGCATGTCATATCACCAGAAATAGTTCAACTTTCAAACAGATTTATCCTTGATCTGTCGGTTAAGGCGTCTGACTAGAAATCAGATTCTCTATGGCAGCGTAGATTCAAAACCTACTTACTGCAAATGGTCATTGTTTTGCTTGAAATATATATTTTTTAGTTAACATTTCAGCATAGAAATTTTTCTCAAATATGAGGATTGAGTGCATAAATTTACAAAAATATATTGGCCCTAAATTTCAAACGCATGGCACATTACCAGAAATAGTTCAACTTTCAAACAGATTTAGCCGTGGTCTGTCGTTTAAGGCGTCTGACTAGAAATCAAATTCTCTATGGCAGCGTAAGTTCGAAACCTACCTACTGCATAAATTTATAAAAATATAATGCCCTTATATTTCAAACCCAAAGCACACCACCAGAAATAAGTCGACTTTCAAACAGATTTAGCCTTCTTCTGTCGGTTAAGTAAATCAGATTCTCTATGACAGCGTAGGTTCGGAAACTACCTACTGCAAACGACCATGGTTTTGCTTGAAATAAAATTTTTGTAATTAGCAGCTCAGCCCAGAAAATTTTGTCAATTATGAGAATTGAGTGCATACGTTTATAACATTATAATGCCCTTATATTTCAAATGCATGGCACATCAACAGAAATAGTTCAACTTTCAAACAGATTTAGCCCTGGTCTCTCGGTTAAGGCGTCTGACTAGAAATCAGATTCTCTATGGCAGCGTAGGTTCGAAACCTACCTACTGCAAACGACCATTGTTTTGCTTAAAATATAATTTTTGTAATTAGCTGCTCAGCCCAAAAAATTTTGTCAATTATGGGGATTGAGTGCATACGTTTATAACATTATAATGCCCTTATATTTCAAATGCATGGCACATCAACAGAAATAGTTCAACTTTCAAACAGATTTAGCCCTGGTCTCTCGGTTAAGGCGTCTGACTAGAAATCAGATTCTCTATGGCAGCGTAGGTTCGATACCTACCTACTGCAAACGGCCATTGTTTTGCTTGAAATATATAATTTTTAATTAACAGTTCAGCCCAGAAATTTTTGTTGAATATTAGGATTGAGAGCATAAATTTATAAAAATATAATGGCATTATATTTCAAACGCATGGCTCATCACCAAAACTGTTCGACTTTCAAACAGATTTAGCCTTGGTCTGTCGTTTAAGGCGTCTGACTAGAAATCAAATTCTCTATGGCAGCGCAATTTCGAAACCTATCAACTGCATAAATTTATCAAAATATAATGCCCTTATATTTTTTTGTTGAATATTAGGATTGAGAGCATAAATTTATAAAAATATAATGGCCTTATATTTCAAAACTGTTCGACTTTCAAACAGATTTAGCCTTGGTCTATCGGTTAAGGCGTCTGACTTGAATTCAGATTATCTATGGTAGCGTAGGTTCGAAACCTACCTACTGCAAACGGCCATTGTTTTGCTTGAAATACATATTTTATAGTTAACAGCTCAGCCCAGAAATTTCTCTCAAATATTTGGATTGAGCGCAAAAATTTATAAAAATATAATGGCATTATATTTCAAACGCATGGCTCATCACCAAAACTGTTCGACTTTCAAACAGATTTAGTCTTGGTCTGTCGTTTAAGGCGTCTGACTAGAAATCAAATTCTCTATGGCAGCGTAAGTTCGAAACCTACCTACTGCATAAATTTATAAAAATATAATGCCCTTATATTTCAAACCCATGGCACACCACCAGAAATAAGGCGACTTTCAAACAGATTTAGCCTTCTTCTGTCGGTTAAGTAAATCAGATTTTCTATGACAGCGTAGGTTCGGAAACTGCCTACTGCAAACTACCATGGTTTTGCTTGAAATAAAATTTTTGTAATTAGCAGCTCAGCCCAGAAAATTTTGTCAATTATGAGGATTGAGTGCATAAATTTATAACAATATAATGCTCTTATATTTCAAATGCATGGCACATGACCCGAAATAGTTCAACTTTCAAACAGATTTAGCCCTGGTCTGTCGGTTAAGGCGTCTGACTAGAAATCAGATTCTCTATGGCAGCGTAGGTTCGAAACCTACCTACTGCAAACGGCCATTGTTTTGCTTAAAATATAATTTTTGTAATTAGCTGCTCAGCCCAAAAAATTTTGTCAATTATGGGGATTGAGTGCATACGTTTATAACATTATAATGCCCTTATATTTCAAATGCATGGCACATCAACAGAAATAGTTCTACTTTCAAACAGATTTAGCCCTGGTCTGTCGGTTAAGGCGTCTGACTAGAAATCAGATTCTCTATGGCAGAATAGGTTCGAAACCAACCTATTGCAAACGGCCATTGTTTTGCTTGAAATATATAATTTTTAATTAACAGCTCAGCCCAGAAATTTTTGTTGAATATTAGGATTGAGTGCATAAATTTATAAAAATATAATGGCCTTATATTTCAAACGCATGGCTCATCACAAAAACTGTTCGAATTTCAAACAGATTTAGCCTTGGTCTATCGGTTAAGAAGTCTGACTTGAAGTCAGATTATCTATGGTAGCGTAGGTTCGAAACCTACCTACTGCAAACGGCCATTGTTTTGCTTGAAATACATATTTTATAGTTAACAGCTCAGCCCAGAAATTTCTCTCAAATATTTGGATTGAGCGCAAAAATTTATAAAAATATAATGGCATTATATTTCAAACGCATGGCTCATCACCAAAACTGTTCGACTTTCAAACAGATTTAGTCTTGGTCTGTCGTTTAAGGCGTCTGACTAGAAATCAAATTCTCTATGGCAGCGTAAGTTCGAAACCTACCTACTGCATAAATTTATAAAAATATAATGCCCTTATATTTCAAACCCATGGCACACCACCAGAAATAAGTCGACTTTCAAACAGATTTAGCCTTCTTCTGTCGGTTAAGTAAAGCAGATTCTCTATGACAGCGTAGGTTCGGAAACTACCTACTGCAAACGACTATGGTTTTGCTTGAAATAAAATTTTTGTAATTAGCAGCTCAGCCCAGAAAATTTTGTCAATTATGAGGATTGAGTGCATAAATTCATAACAATATAATGCTCTTATACTTCAAATGCATGGCACATGACCTGAAATAGTTCAACTTTCAAACAGATTTAGCCCCGGTCTGTCGGTTAAGGCGTCTGACTAGAAATCAGATTCTATATGGCAGCGTAGGTTCGAAACCTACCTACTGCAAACGACCATGGTTTTGCTTGAAATAAAATTTTTGTAATTAGCAGCTCAGCCCAGAAAATTTTGTCAATTATGAGGATTGAGTGCATAAATTCATAACAATATAATGCTCTTATACTTCAAATGCATGGCACATGACCTGAAATAGTTCAACTTTCAAACAGATTTAGCCCCGGTCTGTCGGTTAAGGCGTCTGACTAGAAATCAGATTCTATATGGCAGCGTAGGTTCGAAACCTACCTACTGCAAACGACCATGGTTTTGCTTGAAATAAAATTTTTGTAATTAGCAGCTCAGCCCAGAAAATTTTGTCAATTATGAGGATTGAGTGCATAAATTCATAACAATATAATGCTCTTATACTTCAAATGCATGGCACATGACCTGAAATAGTTCAACTTTCAAACAGATTTAGCCCCGGTCTGTCGGTTAAGGCGTCTGACTAGAAATCAGATTCTATATGGCAGCGTAGGTTCGAAACCTACCTACTGCAAACGACCATGGTTTTGCTTGAAATAAAATTTTTGTAATTAGCAGCTCAGCCCAGAAAATTTTGCCAATTATGAGGATTGAGTGCATAAATTCATAAAAATATAATGCTCTTATACTTCAAATGCATGGCACATGACCTGAAATAGTTCAACTTTCAAACAGATTTAGCCCCGGTCTGTCGGTTAAGGCGTCTGACTAGAAATCAGATTCTATATGGCAGCGTAGGTTCGAAACCTACCTACTGCAAACGGCCATTGTTTTGCTTGAAATATATAATTTTTAATTAACAGCTCAGCCCAGAAATTTTTGTTGAATATTAGGATTGAGTGCATAAATTTATAAAAATATAATGGCCTTATATTTCAAACGCATGGCTCATCACAAAAACTGTTCGAATTTCAAACAGATTTTGCCTTGGTCTATCGGTTAAGAAGTCTGACTTGAAATCAGATTATCTATGGCAGCGTAGGTTCGAAACCTACCTACTGCAAACGACCATTGTTTTGCTTAAAATATAATTTTTGTAATTAGCTGCTCAGCCCAAAAAATTTTGTCAATTATGGGGATTGAGTGTATACGTTTATAACATTATAATGCCCTTATATTTCAAATGCATGGCACATCAACAGAAATAGTTCTACTTTCAAACAGATTTAGCCCTGGTCTGTCGGTTAAGGCGTCTGACTAGAAATCAGATTCTCTATGGCAGAATAGGTTCGAAACCAACCTACCGCAAACGGCAATTGTTTTGCTTGAAATATATAATTTTTAATTAACAGCTCAGCCCAGAAATTTTTGTTGAATATTATTATTGAGTGCATAAATTTATAAAAATATAATAGCCTTATACTTCAAACGCATGGCACATCACCAAAACTGTTCGACTTTCAAACAGATTTAGCCTTGGTCTATCGGTTAAGAAGTCTGACTTGAAATCAGATTATCTATGGCAGCGTAGGTTCGAAACCTACCTACTGCAAACGACCATGGTTTTGCTTGAAATAAAATTTTTGTAATTAGCAGCTCAGCCCAGAAAATTTTGTCAATTATGAGGATTGAGTGCATAAATTCATAACAATATAATGCTCTTATACTTCAAATGCATGGCACATCGACAGAAATAGTTCTACTTTCAAACAGATTTAGCCCTGGTCTGTCGGTTAAGGCGTCTGACTAGAAATCAGATTATCTATGGCAGCGTAGGTTCGAAACCTACCTACTGCAAACGACCATTGTTTTGCTTGAAATATATATTTTCTAATTAACAAATCAGCTCAGAAATTTTTCTCAAATATGGGGATTGAGTGCATAAATTTATAAAAATTTAATGGCCTTATATTTCAAACCCATGGTACACCACCAGAAATAAGTCGACTTTCAAACCGATTTAGCCTTTTTCTGTCTGTTAAGGCGTCTGACTAGAAATCAGATTTTCTATGGCAGCGTAGCTTCGAAACCTACCTACTGCAAACGACCAATGTTTTCCTTGAAATATATATTTTTTAATTAACATCTCAGCCCAGAAATTTTACTCAAATATGGGGATTGAGTGCATAAATTTATAAAAATATAATGGCCTTATATTTCAAAGCCATGGCACACCACCAGAAATAAGTCGACTTTCATACAGATTTAATCTTCTTCTGTGGTTAAGGCGTCTGACTAGAAATCAAATTCTCTATGGCAGCGTAGTTTCGAAACCAACCTACTGCAAACGGCCACTGTTTTACTTTAATTATATATTTTTTAATTAACAGCTCAGCCCAGAAATTTTTCTCAAATATGGGGATTGAGTGCATAAATTTATATTTATATTTCAAATGCATGTCACATCACCAGAAATAGTTCAACCTTCAAACAGATTTATCCTTGATCTGTAGGTTAAGGCGTCTGACTAGAAATCAGATTCTCTATGGCAGCGTAGATTTAAAACCTACTTACTGCAAATGGTCATTGTTTTGCTTGAAATATATATTTTTTAGTTAACATCTCAGCATAGAAATTTTTCTCAAATATGAGGATTGAGTGCATAAATTTACAATAATATATTGGCCCTAAATTTCAAACGCATGGCACATTACCAGAAATAGTTCAACTTTCAAACAGATTTAGCCGTGGTCTGTCGTTTAAGGCGCCTGACTAGAAATCAAATTCTCTATGGCAGCGTAAGTTCGAAACCTACCTACTGCATAAATTTATAAAAATATAATGCCCTTATATTTCAAACCCATAGCACACCACCAGAAATAAGTCGACTTTCAAACAGATTTAGCCTTCTTCTGTCGGTTAAGTAAAGCAGATTCTCTATGACAGCGTAGGTTCGGAAACTACCTACTGCAAACGACTATGGTTTTGCTTGAAATAAAATTTTTGTAATTAGCAGCTCAGCCCAGAAAATTGTGTCAATTATGAGGATTGAGTGCATAAATTCATAACAATATAATGCTCATATACTTCAAATGCATGGCACATGACCTGAAATAGTTCAACTTTCAAACAGATTTAGCCCCGGTCTGTCGGTTAAGGCGTCTGACTAGAAATCAGATTCTATATGGCAGCGTAGGTTCGAAACCTACCTACTGCAAACGACCATGGTTTTGCTTGAAATAAAATTTTTGTAATTAGCAGCTCAGCCCAGAAAATTTTGTCAATTATGAGGATTGAGTGCATAAATTCATAACAATATAATGCTCTTATACTTCAAATGCATGGCACATGACCTGAAATAGTTCAACTTTCAAACAGATTTAGCCCCGGTCTGTCGGTTAAGGCGTCTGACTAGAAATCAGATTCTATATGGCAGCGTAGGTTCGAAACCTACCTACTGCAAACGACCATGGTTTTGCTTGAAATAAAATTTTTGTAATTAGCAGCTCAGCCCAGAAAATTTTGTCAATTATGAGGATTGAGTGCATAAATTCATAACAATATAATGCTCTTATACTTCAAATGCATGGCACATGACCTGAAATAGTTCAACTTTCAAACAGATTTAGCCCCGGTCTGTCGGTTAAGGCGTCTGACTAGAAATCAGATTCTATATGGCAGCGTAGGTTCGAAACCAACCTACTGCAAACGACCATGGTTATGCTTGAAATAAAATTTTTGTAATTAGCAGCTCAGCCCAGAAAATTTTGTCAATTATGAGGATTGAGTGCATAAATTCATAACAATATAATGCTCTTATACTTCAAATGCATGGCACATGACCTGAAATAGTTCAACTTTCAAACAGATTTAGCCCCGGTCTGTCGGTTAAGGCGTCTGACTAGAAATCAGATTCTATATGGCAGCGTAGGTTCGAAACCTACCTACTGCAAACGGCCATTGTTTTGCTTGAAATATATAATTTTTAATTAACAGCTCAGCCCAGAAATTTTTGTTGAATATTAGGATTGAGAGCATAAATTTATAAAAATATAATGGCATTATATTTCAAACGCATGGCTCATCACCAAAACTGTTCGACTTTCAAACAGATTTAGCCTTGGTCTGTCGTTTAAGGCGTCTGACTAGAAATCAAATTCTCTATGGCAGCGTAATTTCGAAACCTATCTACTGCATAAATTTATAAAAATATAATGCCCCTATATTTTTTTGTTGAATATTAGTATTGAGAGCATAAATTTATAAAAATATAATGGCCTTATATTTCATACGCATGGCTCATCACCAAAACTGTTCGACTTTCAAACAGATTTAACCTTGGTCTATCGGGTAAGGCGTCTGACTTGAATTCAGATTATCTATGGTAGCGTAGGTTCGAAACCTACCTACTGCAAACGGCCATTGTTTTGCTTGAAATACATATTTTATAGTTAACAGCTCAGCCCAGAAATTTCTCTCAAATATTTGAATTGAGCGCAAAAATTTATAAAAATATAATGGCATTATATTTCAAACGCATGGCTCATCACCAAAACTGTTCGACTTTCAAACAGATTTAGCCTTGGTCTGTCGTTTAAGGCGTCTGACTAGAAATCAAATTCTCTATGGCAGCGTAAGTTCGAAACCTACCTACTGCATAAATTTATAAAAATATAATGCCCTTATATTTCAAACCCATGGCACACCACCAGAAATAAGTCGACTTTCAAACAGATTTAGCCTTCTTCTGTCGGTTAAGTAAATCAGATTCTCTATGGCAGCGTAGGTTCGGAAACTGCCTACTGCAAACTACCATGGTTTTGCTTGAAATAAAATTTTTGTAATTAGCAGCTCAGCCCAGAAAATTTTGTCAATTATGAGGATTGAGTGCATAAATTTAAAAACAATATAATGCTCTTATATTTCAAATGCATGGCACATGACCCGAAATAGTTCAACTTTCAAACAGATTTAGCCCTGGTCTGTCGGTTAAGGCGTCTGACTAGAAATCAGATTCTCTATGGCAGCGTAGGTTCGAAACCTACCTACTGCAAACGGCCATTGTTTTGCTTGAAATATATAATTTTTAATTAACAGCTCAGCCCAGAAATTTTTGTTGAATATTAGGATTGAGAGCATAAATTTATAAAAATATAATGGCTTTATATTTCAAACGCATAGCTCATCACCAAAACTGTTCGATTTTCAAACAGATTTAGCCTTGGTCTCTCGGTTAAGGCGTCTGACTTGAAATCAGATTATCTATGGTAGCATAGGTTCGAAACCTACCTACTGCAAACGGCCATTGTTTTGCTTGAAATACATATTTTATAGTTAACAGCTCAGACCAGAAATTTCTCTCAAATATGGGGATTGAGCGCAAAAATTTATAAAAATATAATGGCATTATATTTCAAACGCATGGCTCATCACCAAAACTGTTCGACTTTCAAACAGATTTAGCCTTGGTCTGTCGTTTAAGGCGTCTGACTAGAAATCAAATTCTCTATGGCAGCGTAAGTTCGAAACCTACCTACTGCATAAATTTATGAAAATATAATGCCCTTATATTTCAAACCCATGGCACACCACCAGAAATAAGTCGACTTTCAAACAGATTTAGCCTTCTTCTGTCGGTTAAGTAAATCAGATTCTCTATGGCAGCGTAGGTTCGGAAACTGCCTACTGCAAACGACCATGGTTTTGCTTGAAATAAAATTTTGTAATTAGCAGCTCAGCCCAGAAAATTTTGTCAATTATGAGGATTGAGTGCATAAATTTATAACAATATAATGCTCTTGTATTTCAAATGCATGGCACATGACCCGAAATAGTTCAACTTTCAAACAGATTTAGCCCTGGTCTGTCGGTTAAGGCGTCTGACTAGAAATCAGATTCTCTATGGCAGCGTAGGTTCGAAACCTACCTACTGCAGACGGCCATTGTTTTGCTTGAAATATATAATTTTTAATTAACAGCTCAGCCCAGAAATTTTTGTTGAATATTAGGATTGAGAGCATAAATTTATAAAAATATAATGGCCTTATATTTCAAACGCATAGCTCATCACCAAAACTGTTCGATTTTCAAACAGATTTAGCCTTGGTCTCTCGGTTAAGGCGTCTGACTTGAAATCAGATTATCTATGGTAGCGTAGGTTCGAAACCTACCTACTGCAAACGGCCATTGTTTTGCTTGAAATACATATTTTATAGTTAACAGCTCAGCAAAGAAATTTCTCTCAAATATGGGGATTGAGCGCAAAAATTTATAAAAATATAATGGCATTATATTTCAAACGCATGGCTCATCACCAAAACTGTTCGACTTTCAAACAGATTTAGCCTTGGTCTGTCGTTTAAGGCGTTTGACTAGAAATCAAATTCTCTATGGCAGCGTAAGTTCCAAACCTACCTACTGCATAAATTTATAAAAATATAATCCCCTTATATTTCAAACCCATGGCACACCACCAGAAATAAGTCGACTTTCAAACATTTAGCCTTCTTCTGTCGGTTAAGTAAATCAGATTCTCTATGGCAGCGTTGGTTCGGAAACTGCCTACTGCAAACGACCATGGTTTTGCTTGAAATAAAATTTTTGTAATTAGCAGCTCAGCCCAGAAAATTTTGTCAATTATGAGGATTGAGTGCATAAATTTATAACAATATAATGCTCTTGTATTTCAAATGCATGGCACATGACCCGAAATAGTTCAACTTTCAAACAGATTTAGCCTTGGTCTGTCGGTTAAGGCGTCTGACTAGAAATCAGATTCTCTATGGCAGCGTAGGTTCGAAACCTACCTACTGCAAACGGCCATTGTTTTGCTTGAAATATATAATTTTTAACTAACAGCTCAGCCCAGAAATTTTTGTTGAATATTAGGATTGAGAGCATAAATTTATAAAAATATAATGGCCTTATATTTGAAACGCATGGCTCATCACCAAAACTGTTCGATTTTCAAACAGATTTAGCCTTGGTCTCTCGGTTAAGGCGTCTAACTTGAAATCAGATTATCTATGGTAGCGTAGGTTCGAAACCTACCTACTGCAAACGGCCATTGTTTTGCTTGAAATACATATTTTATAGTTAACAGCTCAGCCCAGAAATTTCTCTCAAATATGGGGATTGAGCGCAAAAATTTATAAAAATATAATGGCATTATATTTCAAGCGCATGGCTCATCACCAAAACTGTTCGATTTTCAAACAGATTTAGCCTTGGTCTCTCGGTTAAGGCGTCTGACTTGAAATCAGATTATCTATGTTAGCGTAGGTTCGAAACCTACCTACTGCAAACGGCCATTGTTTTGCTTGAAATACATATTTTATAGTTAACAGCTCAGCCCAGAAATTTCTCTCAAATATGGGGATTGAGCGCAAAAATTTATAAAAATATAATGGCATTATATTTCAAACGCATGGCTCATCACCAAAACTGTTCGACTTTCAAACAGATTTAGCCTTGGTCTATCGTTTAAGGCGTCTGACTAGAAATCAAATTCTCTATGGCAGCGTAAGTTCGAAACCTACCTACTGCATAAATTTATAAAAATATAATGCCCTTATATTTCAAATCCATGGCACACCACCAGAAATAGGTCGACTTTCAAACAGATTTAGCCTTCTTCTGTCGGTTAAGTAAATCAGATTCTCTATGGCAGCGTAGGTTCGGAAACTGCCTACTGCAAACGACCATGGTTTTGCTTGAAATAAAATTTTTGTAATTAGCAGCTCAGCCCAGAAAATTTTGTCAATTATGAGGATTGAGTGCATAAATTTATAACAATATAATGCTCTTGTATTTCAAATGCATGGCACATGACCCGAAATAGTTCAACTTTCAAACAGATTTAGCCTTGGTCTGTCGGTTAAGGCATCTGACTAGAAATCAGATTCTCTATGGCAGCGTAGGTTCGAAACCTACCTACTGCAAACGGCCATTGTTTTGCTTGAAATATATAATTTTTAATTAACAGCTCAGCCCAGAAATTTTTGTTGAATATTAGGATTGAGAGCATAAATTTATAAAAATATAATGGCCTTATATTTGAAACGCATGGCTCATCACCAAAACTGTTCGATTTTCAAACAGATTTAACCTTGGTCTATCGGGTAAGGCGTCTGACTTGAATTCAGATTATCTATGGTAGCGTAGGTTCGAAACCTACCTACTGCAAACGGCCATTGTTTTGCTTGAAATACATATTTTATAGTTAACAGCTCAGCCCAGAAATTTCTCTCAAATATTTGAATTGAGCGCAAAAATTTATAAAAATATAATGGCATTATATTTCAAACGCATGGCTCATCACCAAAACTGTTCGACTTTCAAACAGATTTAGCCTTGGTCTGTCGTTTAAGGCGTCTGACTAGAAATCAAATTCTCTATGGCAGCGTAAGTTCGAAACCTACCTACTGCATAAATTTATAAAAATATAATGCCCTTATATTTCAAACCCATGGCACACCACCAGAAATAAGTCGACTTTCAAACAGATTTAGCCTTCTTCTGTCGGTTAAGTAAATCAGATTCTCTATGGCAGCGTAGGTTCGGAAACTGCCTACTGCAAACTACCATGGTTTTGCTTGAAATAAAATTTTTGTAATTAGCAGCTCAGCCCAGAAAATTTTGTCAATTATGAGGATTGAGTGCATAAATTTATAACAATATAATGCTCTTATATTTCAAATGCATGGCACATGACCCGAAATAGTTCAACTTTCAAACAGATTTAGCCCTGGTCTGTCGGTTAAGGCGTCTGACTAGAAATCAGATTCTCTATGGCAGCGTAGGTTCGAAACCTACCTACTGCAAACGGCCATTGTTTTGCTTGAAATATATAATTTTTAATTAACAGCTCAGCCCAGAAATTTTTGTTGAATATTTGGATTGAGAGCATAAATTTATAAAAATATAATGGCTTTATATTTCAAACGCATAGCTCATCACCAAAACTGTTCGATTTTCAAACAGATTTAGCCTTGGTCTCTCGGTTAAGGCGTCTGACTTGAAATCAGATTATCTATGGTAGCATAGGTTCGAAACCTACCTACTGCAAACGGCCATTGTTTTGCTTGAAATACATATTTTATAGTTAACAGCTCAGCCCAGAAATTTCTCTCAAATATGGGGATTGAGCGCAAAAATTTATAAAAATATAATGGCATTATATTTCAAACGCATGGCTCATCACCAAAACTGTTCGACTTTCAAACAGATTTAGCCTTGGTCTGTCGTTTAAGGCGTCTGACTAGAAATCAAATTCTCTATGGCAGCGTAAGTTCGAAACCTACCTACTGCATAAATTTATAAAAATATAATGCCCTTATATTTCAAACCCATGGCACACCACCAGAAATAAGTCGACTTTCAAACAGATTTAGCCTTCTTCTGTCGGTTAAGTAAATCAGATTCTCTATGGCAGCGTAGGTTCGGAAACTGCCTACTGCAAACGACCATGGTTTTGCTTGAAATAAAATTTTGTAATTAGCAGCTCAGCCCAGAAAATTTTGTCAATTATGAGGATTGAGTGCATAAATTTATAACAATATAATGCTCTTGTATTTCAAATGCATGGCACATGACCCGAAATAGTTCAACTTTCAAACAGATTTAGCCCTGGTCTGTCGGTTAAGGCGTCTGACTAGAAATCAGATTCTCTATGGCAGCGTAGGTTCGAAACCTACCTACTGCAGACGGCCATTGTTTTGCTTGAAATATATAATTTTTAATTAACAGCTCAGCCCAGAAATTTTTGTTGAATATTAGGATTGAGAGCATAAATTTATAAAAATATAATGGCCTTATATTTCAAACGCATAGCTCATCACCAAAACTGTTCGATTTTCAAACAGATTTAGCCTTGGTCTCTCGGTTAAGGCGTCTGACTTGAAATCAGATTATCTATGGTAGCGTAGGTTCGAAACCTACCTACTGCATAAATTTATAAAAATATAATCCCCTTATATTTCAAACCCATGGCACACCACCAGAAATAAGTCGACTTTCAAACAGATTTAGCCTTCTTCTGTCGGTTAAGTAAATCAGATTCTCTATGGCAGCGTTGGTTCGGAAACTGCCTACTGCAAACGACCATGGTTTTGCTTGAAATAAAATTTTTGTAATTAGCAGCTCAGCCCAGAAAATTTTGTCAATTATGAGGATTGAGTGCATAAATTTATAACAATATAATGCTCTTGTATTTCAAATGCATGGCACATGACCCGAAATAGTTCAACTTTCAAACAGATTTAGCCTTGGTCTGTCGGTTAAGGCGTCTGACTAGAAATCAGATTCTCTATGGCAGCGTAGGTTCGAAACCTACCTACTGCAAACGGCCATTGTTTTGCTTGAAATATATAATTTTTAACTAACAGCTCAGCCCAGAAATTTTTGTTGAATATTAGGATTGAGAGCATAAATTTATAAAAATATAATGGCCTTATATTTGAAACGCATGGCTCATCACCAAAACTGTTCGATTTTCAAACAGATTTAGCCTTGGTCTCTCGGTTAAGGCGTCTAACTTGAAATCAGATTGTCTATGGTAGCGTAGGTTCGAAACCTACCTACTGCAAACGGCCATTGTTTTGCTTGAAATACATATTTTATAGTTAACAGCTCAGCCCAGAAATTTCTCTCAAATATGGGGATTGAGCGCAAAAATTTATAAAAATATAATGGCATTATATTTCAAGCGCATGGCTCATCACCAAAACTGTTCGATTTTCAAACAGATTTAGCCTTGGTCTCTCGGTTAAGGCGTCTGACTTGAAATCAGATTATCTATGTTAGCGTAGGTTCGAAACCTACCTACTGCAAACGGCCATTGTTTTGCTTGAAATACATATTTTATAGTTAACAGCTCAGCCCAGAAATTTCTCTCAAATATGGGGATTGAGCGCAAAAATTTATAAAAATATAATGGCATTATATTTCAAACGCATGGCTCATCACCAAAACTGTTCGACTTTCAAACAGATTTAGCCTTGGTCTATCGTTTAAGGCGTCTGACTAGAAATCAAATTCTCTATGGCAGCGTAAGTTCGAAACCTACCTACTGCATAAATTTATAAAAATATAATGCCCTTATATTTCAAACCCATGGCACACCACCAGAAATAGGTCGACTTTCAAACAGATTTAGCCTTCTTCTGTCGGTTAAGTAAATCAGATTCTCTATGGCAGCGTAGGTTCGGAAACTGCCTACTGCAAACGACCATGGTTTTGCTTGAAATAACATTTTTGTAATTAGCAGCTCAGCCCAGAAAATTTTGTCAATTATGAGGATTGAGTGCATAAATTTATAACAATATAATGCTCTTGTATTTCAAATGCATGGCACATGACCCGAAATAGTTCAACTTTCAAACAGATTTAGCCTTGGTCTGTCGGTTAAGGCATCTGACTAGAAATCAGATTCTCTATGGCAGCGTAGGTTCGAAACCTACCTACTGCAAACGGCCATTGTTTTGCTTGAAATATATAATTTTTAATTAACAGCTCAGCCCAGAAATTTTTGTTGAATATTAGGATTGAGAGCATAAATTTATAAAAATATAATGGCCTTATATTTGAAACGCATGGCTCATCACCAAAACTGTTCGATTTTCAAACAGATTTAGCCTTGGTCTCTCGGTCAAGGCGTCTGACTTGAAATCAGATTATCTATGGTAGCGCAGGTTCGAAACCTACCTACTGCAAACGACCATTCTTTTGCTTAAAATATAATTTCTGTAATTATCTGCTCAGCCCAGAAAATTTTGTCAATTATGAGGATTGAGTGCATAAATTTATAACAATATAATGCCCTTATATTTCAAATGGCACATCACCAGAAATAGTTCTAATTTCAAACAGATTTAGCCCTGGTCTGTCGGTTAAGGCGTCTGACTAGAAATCAGATTCTCCATGGCAGCGTAGGTTCGAGACCTACCTGCTGCAAACGACCATTATTTTGCTTGAAATATAATTTTTGTATTTAGCAGATCAGCCCAGACAATTTTGCCAATTATTAGGATTGAATGCATAAATTTATAACAACATAATGCCCTTATATTTCAAATGCATGGCACATCACCACAAATAGTTCTACTTATAAACAGATTTAGAACTGGCAGCGTAGGTTCGAAAGCTACCTACTGCAATCTACCATTGTTTTGGTTAAACATATATTTTTTTATTAACAGATAACATAATATCAGAAAATGCAAATTTGCGAATTGAGTGCATAAAATTCTGAAAATGTAATGTCCGTATAATTCAAACGCATGGCACACCACCAGAAATAGTTCGACTTTCAAACAGATTTAGCCTTCTTCTGTCGGTTAAGGCGTCTGACTAGAAATCTCTATGGCAGCGTAGGTTCGAAACCTACCTAATGCAAACGGCCATTGTTTTGCTTGAAATATATATTTTTTCATTAAAAGCTCAGTCCAGAAATTTTTCTCAAATATGGGGATTGAGTCCATAAATTTATAAAAATATAATGGCCTTATATTTCAAATGGCACATCACCAGAAATAGTTCTACTTTCAAAGAGATTTAGCCTTGGTCTGTCGGTTGAGGCGTCTGACTTGAAAACAGATTCTATATGGCAGCGTAGGTTCGAAACCTACCTACTGCAAACGACCATTGTTTTGCTTAAAATATAATTTTTGTAATTAGCTGCTAAGAACAAAAAATTTTGCCAAACATTAGGATTGAGTGCATAAATTTATAACAATATAATGCCCTTATATTTCAAATGCATGGCACATCACCACAAATAGTTCTACTTATAAACAGATTTAGAATGGTCTGTCGGTTAAGGCGTCTGACTAGAAATCAGATTCTCTATGGCAGCGTAGGTTTGAAAGCTACCTACTACAAACGACGATTTTTTTGCTTGAAATATAATTTTTGTAATTAGCAGCTCAGCCCAGAAAATTTTGCCAATTATTAGGATTGAATGCATAAATTTATAACAATATAATGCCCTTATGATTCAAATGCATGGCATATCACCACAAATAGTTCTACTTATAAACAGATTTAGAACTGGCAGCGTAGGTTCGAAAGCTACCTACTGCAATCTACCATTGTTTTGGTTAAACATATATTTTTTATTAACAGCTAACAAAATATCAGAAAATGCAAATTTGCGAATTGAGTGCATAAAATTCTGAAAATTTAATGTCCGTATAATTCAAACGCATGGCACACCACCAGAAATAGTTCGAATTTCAAACAGATTTAGCCTTCTTCTGTCAGTTAAGGCGTCTGACTAGAAATCTCTATGGCAGCGTAGGTTCGAAACCTACCTACTGCAAACGGAAATTGTTTTGCTTGAAATATATATTTTTTAATTAACAGCTCAACCCAGAAATTTTTCTTAAATATGGGGATTGAGTGCATAAATTTATAAAAATATACTTTCCTTATATTTCAAACGCATGGCACACCACCAGAAATAGGTCGACTTTCGAACAGATTTAGCCTTGGTCTATCGGTTAAGGCGTCTGACTTGAAAACAGATTCTATATGGCAGCGTGGGTTCGAAACCTACTTACTACAAACGACCATTGTTTTGCTTGAAATATAATTTTTGTAATTAGCAGCTCAGCCAAGAAAATTTTGTCAATTATGGGGATTGAGTGCATAAATTTAAAACAATATAATGCATTTATATTTCAAATTTCACATCACCAGAAATAGTTCTAATTTCAAACAGTTTTAGCCCTGGTCTGTTGGTTAAGGCGTCTGACTAGAAATCAGATTCTCTATAGCAGCGTAGGTTCGAAACCAACCTACTGCAAACGGAAATTGTTTTGCTTGACATATATATTTTTTAATTAACAGCTCAGCCCAGAAATTTTTCTCAAATATGGGGATTGAGTCCATAAATTAATAAAAATATAAAGGCCTCATATATCAAACGCATGGCCCACCACCAGAAATAGTCAAACAGATTTAGCCTTGGTCTGTCGGTTAAGGCGTCTGACTAGAAATCAGATTTTCTATGGCAGCGAGGGTTCGAAAACTACCTACTGCAAACGACCATGGTTTTGCTTGAAATATAATTTTTGTAATTAGCAGCTCAGCCCAGAAAATTGTGTCAATTATGGGGATTGAGTGCATAAATTAATGGCCTTATATTTCAAACGCATGGCACATCACCAGAAATAGTTCTACTTTCAAACAGATTTAGCCCTGGTCTGTCGGTTAAGGCGTCTGACTAGAAACCAGATTCTCCATGCCAGCGTAGGGTCGAAACCTACCTACTGCAAACGGCCATTGTTTTGCTTGAAATATATATTTTCTAATTAACAACTCAGCCCAGAAATTTTTCTCAAATATGGGGATTGAGAACATAAATTTATAAAAATTTAATGGCCTTATATTTCAAACCCATGGTACACGACCAGAAATAAGTTGACTTTCAAACAGATTTAGCCTTTTTCTGTCTGTTAAGGCGTCTGACTAGAAATCAGATTTTCTATGGCAGCGTAGCTTCGAAACCTACCTACTGCAAACGACCATTGTTTTCCTTGAAATATATTTTTTTTAATTAACATCTCAGCCCAGAAATTTTTCTCAAATATGGGGATTGAGTGCATAAATTTATAAAAATATAATGGCCTTATATTTCAAAGCCATGGCACACCACCAGAAATAAGTCGACTTTCATACAGATTTAGCCTTCTTCTGTGGTTAAGGCGTCTGACTAGAAATCAAATTCTCTATGGCAGCGTAGTTTCGAAACCTACCTATTGCAAACGGCCACTGTTTTACTTTAAATATATATTTTTTAATTAACAGCACAGCCCAGAAATTTTTCTCAAATATGGGGATTGAGTGCATAAATTTATATTTATATTTCAAATGCATGTCACATCACCAGAAATAGTTCAACTTTCAAACAGATTTATCCTTGATCTGTCGGTTAAGGCGTCTGACTAGAAATCAGATTCTCTATGGCAGCGTAGATTCAAAACCTACTTACTGCAAATGGTCATTGTTTTGCTTGAAATATATATTTTTTAGTTAACATCTCAGCATAGAAATTTTTCTCAAATATGAGGATTGAGTGCATAAATTTACAAAAATATATTGGCCCTAAATTTCAAACGCATTGCACATTACCAGAAATAGTTCAACTTTCAAACAGATTTAGCCGTGGTCTGTCGTTTAAGGCGTCTGACTAGAAATCAAATTCTCTATGGCAGCGTAAGTTCGAAACCTACCTACTGCATAAATTTATAAAAATATAATGCCCTTATATTTCAAACCCATAGCACACCACCAGAAATAAGTCGACTTTCAAACAGATTTAGCCTTCTTCTGTCGGTTAAGTAAATCAGATTCTCTATGACAGCGTAGGTTCGGAAACTACCTACTGCAAACGACTATGGTTTTGCTTGAAATAAAATTTTTGTAATTAGCAGCTCAGCCCAGAAAATTTTGTCAATTATGAGGATTGAGTGCATAAATTCATAACAATATAATGCTCTTATATTTCAAATGCATGGCACATGACCCGAAATAGTTCAACTTTCAAACAGATTTAGCCCCGGTCTGTCGGTTAAGGCGTCTGACTAGAAATCAGATTCTATATGGCAGCGTAGGTTCGAAACCTACCTACTGCAAACGGCCATTGTTTTGCTTGAAATATATAATTTCTAATTAACAGGTCAGCCCAGAAATTTTTGTTGAATATTAGGATTGAGAGCATAAATTTATAAAAATATAATGGCATTATATTTCAAACGCATGGCTCATCACCAAAACTGTTCGACTTTCAAACAGATATAGCCTTGGTCTGTCGTTTAAGGTGTCTGACTAGAAATCAAATTCTCTATGGCAGCGTAATTTCGAAACCTATCTACTGCATAAATTTATAAAAATATAATGCCCCTATATTTTTTTGTTGAATATTAGGATTGAGAGCATAAATTTATAAAAATATAATGGCCTTATATTTCAAACGCATGGCTCATCACCAAAACTGTTCGACTTTCAAACAGATTTAGCCTTGGTCTATCGGGTAAGGCGTCTGACTTGAAATCAGATTATCTATGGTAGCGTAGGTTCGAAACCTACCTACTGCAAACGGCCATTGTTTTGCTTGAAATACATATTTTATAGTTAACAGCTCAGCCCAGAAATTTCTCTCAAATATGGGGATTGAGCGCAAAAATTTATAAAAATATAATGGCATTATATTTCAAACGCATGGTACACGACCAGAAATAAGTTGACTTTCAAACAGATTTAGCCTTTTTCTGTCTGTTAAGGCGTCTGACTAGAAATCAGATTTTCTATGGCAGCGTAGCTTCGAAATCTATCTACTGCATAAATTTATAAAAATATAATGCAACTATATTTTTTTGTTGAATATTAGGATTGAGTGCATAAATTTATAACAATATAATGCTCTTGTATTTCAAATGCATGGCACATGACCCGAAATAGTTCAACTTTCAAACAGATTTAGCCCTGGTCTGTCGGTTAAGGCGTCTGACTAGAAATCAGATTCTCTATGGCAGCGTAGGTTCGAAACCTACCTACTGCAAACGGCCATTGTTTTGCTTGAAATATATAATTTTTAATTAACAGCTCAGCCCAGAAATTTTTGTTGAATATTAGGATTGAGAGCATAAATTTATAAAAATATAATGGCCTTATATTTCAAACGCATAGCTCATCACCAAAACTGTTCGATTTTCAAACAGATTTAGCCTTGGTCTCTCGGTTAAGGCGTATGACTTGAAATCAGATCATCTATGGTAGCGTAGGTTCGAAACCTACCTACTGCAAACGGCCATTGTTTTGCTTGAAAAACATATTTTATAGTTAACAGCTCAGCCCAGAAATTTCTCTCAAATATGGGGATTGAGCGCAAAAATTTATAAAAATATAATGGCATTATATTTCAAACGCATGGCTCATCACCAAAACTGTTCGACTTTCAAACAGATTTAGCCTTGGTCTGTCGTTTAAGGCGTCTGACTAGAAATCAAATTCTCTATGGCAGCGTAAGTTCGAAACCTACCTACTGCATAAATTTATAAAAATATAATGCCCTTATATTTCAAACCCATGGCACACCACCAGAAATAAGTCGACTTCCAAACAGATTTGGCCTTCTTCTGTCGGTTAAGTAAATCAGATTCTCTATGGCAGCGTAGGTTCGGAAACTGCCTACTGCAAACGACCATGGTTTTGCTTGAAATAAAATTTTTGTAATTAGCAGCTCAGCCCAGAAAATTTTGTCAATTATGAGGATTGAGTGCATAAATTTATAACAATATAATGCTCTTGTATTTCAAATGCATGGCACATGACCCGAAATAGTTCGACTTTCAAACAGATTTAGCCTTGGTCTGTCGGTTAAGGCGTCTGACTAGAAATCAAATTCTCTATGGCAGCGAAAGTTCGAAACCTTCCTACTGCATAAATTTATAAAAATATAATGCCCTTATATTTCAAACGCATGACTCATCGCCAAAACTGTTCGATTTTCAAACAGATTTAGCCTTGGTCTGTCGGTTAAGGCGTCTGACTTGAATTCAGATTATCTATGGCAGCGTAGGTTCGAAACCTCCCTACTGCAAACGGCCATTCTTTTGCTTGAAATACATATTTTATAGTTAACAGCTCAGCCCAGAAATTTCTCTCAAATATGGGGATTTAGCGCATAAATTTATAAAAATATAATGGCCTTATATTTCAAACGCATGGCACATGACCCGAAATAGTTCGATTTTCAATCAGATTTAGCCTTGGTCTATCGGTTAAGGCGTCTGACTTGAATTCAGATTATCTATGGCAGCGTAGGTTCGACACCTACCTACTGCAAACGGCCATTCTTTTGCTTGAAATACATATTTTATAGTTAACAGCTCAGCCCAGAAATTTCTCTCAAATATGGGGATTTAGCGCATAAATTTATAAAAATATAATGGCCTTATATTTCAAACGCATGGCACATGACCCGAAATAGTTCGATTTTCAATCAGATTTAGCCTTGGTCTATCGGTTAAGGCGTCTGACTTGAATTCAGATTATCTATGGCAGCGTAGGTTCGACACCTACCTACTGCAAACGGAAATTGTTTTGCTTGAAATATATATTTTTTAATTAACAGCTCAGCCCAGAAATTTTTCTCGAATATGAGGATGTAGTGCATGAATTTATAATATAATGCCCTTATATTTCAAATGGCACATCACCCGAAATAGTTCTACTTTCAAACAGATTTAGCCCTGGTCTGTCGGTTAAGGCGTCTGACTAGAAATCAGATTTTCTATGGCAGCGTAGATTCGAAAACTACCTACTGCAAACGACCATGGTTTTGTTTGAAATATAATTTTTGTAATTAGCAGCTCAGCCCAGAAAATTGTGTCAATTATGGGGATTGAGTGCATAAATTAATGGCCTTATATTTCAAACGCATTGGACATCACCAGAAATAGTTCTACTTTCAAACAGATTTAGCCCTGGTCTGTCGGTTAAGGCGTCTGACTAGAAATCAGATTTTCTATGGCAGCGTAGATTCGAAAACTACCTACTGCAAACGACCATGGTTTTGCTTGAAATATAATTTTTGTAATTAGCAGCTCAGCCCAGAAAATTGTGTTAATTAAGGGGATTGAGTGCATAAATTAATGGCCTTATATTTCAAACGCATTGCACATCACCAGAAATAGTTCTACTTTCAAACACATTTATCCCTGGTCTGTCGGTTGAGGCGTCTGACTAGAAATCAGATTTTCTATGGCAGCGAGGGTTCGAAAACTACCTACTGCAAACGACCATGGTTTTGCTTGAAATATAATTTTTGTAATTAGCAGCTCAGCCCAGAAAATTGTGTTAATTATGGGGATTGAGTGCATAAATTAATGGCCTTATATTTCAAACGCATTGCACATCACCAGAAATAGTTCTACTTTCAAACACATTTATCCCTGGTCTGTCGGTTGAGGCGTCTGACTAGAAATCAAATTCTCCATGCCAGCGTAGGGTCGAAACCTACCTACTGCAAACCGCCATTGTTTTGCTTGAAATATATATTTTCTAATTAACAGCTCAGCCCAGAAATTTTTCTCAAATATGGGGATTGAGTGCATAAATTTATAAAAATTTAATGGCCTTATATTTCAAAGCCATGGCACACCACCAGAAATAAGTCGACTTTCATACAGATTTAGCCTTCTTCTGTGGTTAAGGCGTCTAACTAGAAATCCAATTCTCTATGGCAGCGAAACCTACCTACTGCAAACGGCCACTGTTTTACTTTAAATATAAATTTTTTAATTAAGAGCTCAGCCCAGAAATTGTTCCCAAATATGGGGATTGAGTGCATAAATTTATATTTATATTTCAAATGCATGTCACATCACCAGAAATAGTTCAACTTTCAAACAGATTAATCCTTGATCTGTCGGTTAAAGCGTCTGACTAGAAATCTGATTCTCTATGGCAGCGTAGGTTCAAAACCTACCTACTGCAAACGGTCATTGTTTTGCTTGAAATATATATTTTTTAATTAATATCTCAGCATAGAAATTTTTCTCAAATATGAGGATTGAGTGCATAAATTTACAAAAATATATTGGCCCTAAATTTCAAACGCATGGCACATTACCAGAAATAGTTCAACTTTCAAACAGATTTAGCCGTGATCTGTCGTTTAAGGCGTCGGACTAGAAATCAAATTCTCTATGGCAGCGTAAGTTCGAAACCTACCTACTGCATAAATTTATAAAAAATATAATGCCCTTACATTTCAAACCCATGGCGCACCACCAGAAATAAGTCGACTTTCAAACAGATTTAGCCTTCTTCTGTCGGTTAAGTAAATCAGATTCTCTATGGCAGCGTAGGTTGGGAAACTTCCTACTGCAAACGACCATGGTTTTGCTTGAAATAAAATTTTTGTAATTAGCAGCTCAGCCCAGAAAATTTTGTCAATTATGAGGATTGAGTGCATAAATTTATAACAATATAATGCCCTAATATTTCAAATGCATGGCACATGACCCGAAATAGTTCAACTTTCAAACAGACTTAGCCCTGGTTTGTCGGTCAAGGCGTCTGACTAGAAATCAGATTCTCTATGGCAGCGTAGGTTCAAAGCCTACCTACTGCAAACGGTCATTGTTTTGCTTGAAATATATATTTTTTAATTAATATCTCAGCATAGAAATTTTTCTCAAATATGAGGATTGAGTGCATAAATTTACAAAAATATATTGGCCCTAAATTTCAAACGCATGGCACATTACCAGAAATAGTTCAACTTTCAAACAGATTTAGCCGTGGTCTGTCGTTTAAGGCGTCTGACTAGAAATCAAATTCTCTATGGCAGCGTAAGTTCGAAACCTACCTACTGCATAAATTTATAAAAAATATAATGCCCTTATATTTCAAAGCCATGGCACACCACCAGAAATAAGCCGACTTTCATACAGATTTAGCCTACTTCTGTGGTTAAGGCGTCTAACTAGAAATTCAATTCTCTATGGCAGCGTAGTTTCGAAACCTACCTACTGCAAACGGCCACTGTTTTACTTTAAATATATATTTTTTAATTAATAGCTCAGCCCAGAAATTGTTCCCAAATATGGGGATTGAGTGCATAAATTTATAAAAATTTAATGCCCTTATATTTCAAATGCATGGCACATGACCCGAAATAGTTCGATTTTCAAACAGATTTAGCCTTGGTCTATCGGTTAAGGCGTCTGACTTGAATTCAGATTATCTATGGCAGCGTAGGTTCGAAACCTACCTACTGCAAACGGAAATTGTTTTGCTTGAAATATATATTTTTTAATTAACAGCTCAGCCCAAAAATTTTTCTCAAATATGGGGATGTAGTGCATAAATTTATAATATAATGCCCTTATATTTCAAATGGCACATCACCCGAAATAGTTCTACTTTCAAACAGATTTAGCCCTGGTCTGTCGGTTAAGGCGTCTGACTAGAAATCAGATTCTCCATGGCAGCGTAGATTCGAGAACTACCTGCTGCAAACGACCATTTTTTTGCTTGAAATATATAATTTTTAATTAACAGCTCAGCCCAGAAATTTTTGTTGAATATTAGGATTGAGAGCATAAATTTATAAAAATATAATGGCCTTATATTTCAAACGCATAGCTCATCACCAAAACTGTTCGATTTTCAAACAGATTTAGCCTTGGTCTCTCGGTTAAGGCGTCTGACTTGAATTCAGATTATCTATGGTAGCGTAGGTTCGAAACCTACCTACTGCAAACGGCCAGTGTTTTGCTTGAAATACATATTTTATAGTTAACAGCTCAGCCCAGAAAATTTTGCCAATTATTAGGATTTAGTGCATAAATTTATAACAATAAAATGCCCTTATATTTCAAATGCATGGCACATCACCACAAATAGTTCTACTTATATACAGATTTAGAACTGGTCTGTCGGTTAAGGCGTCTGACTAGAAATCAGATTCTCTATGGCAGCGTAGGTTCGAAAGCTACCTACTGCAATCTACCATTGTTTTGGTTAAACATATATTTTTTATTAACAGCTAATATAATATCAGAAAATGCAAATTTGCGAATTGAGTGCATAAAATTCTGAAGATGTAATGTCCGAATAATTCAAACGCATGGCACATCACCAGAAATAGTTCAACTTTCAAACAGATTTAGCCCTGGTTTGTCGGTTAAGGCGTCTGACCAGAAATCAGATTCTCCATGCCAGCGTAGGGTCGAAACCTACCTACTGCAAATGGCCATTGCTTTGCTTGAAATATATATTTTCCAATTAACAACTCAGCCCAGAAATTTTTCTCAAATATGGGGATTGCGTGCATAAATTTATAAAAATATACTTTTTTATGTTTCAAATGCATGGCACACCACCAGAAATAGTTCGACTTTCGAACAGATTTAGCCTTGGTCTATCGGTTAAGGCGTCTGACTTGAAAACAGATTCTATATGGTAGCGTAGGTTCGAAACCAACCTACTGCAAACGGCCATTGTTTTGCTTAAAATATAATTTTTGTAATTAGCTGCTAACCTAAAAAATTTTGGCAATTATGGGGATTGAGTGCATACGTTTATAACAATATAAAGCCCTTATATTTCAAACGCATGGCACATCACCAGAAATAGTTCAACTTTCAAACAGATTCTCCATGCCAGCGTAGTGTCGAAACCTACCTACAGCAAACGGCCATTGTTTTGCTTGAAATAAATATTTTCTAATTAACAACTCAGCTCAGAAATTTTTCTCAAATATGGGGATTGAGTGCATAAATTTATAAAAATTTAATGGCCTTATATTTCAAACCCATGGTACACCGCCAGAAATAAGTCGACTTTCAAACAGATATAGCCTTTTCCTGTCTGTTAAGGCGTCTGACTAGAAATCAGATTTTCTATGGCAGCGTAGCTTCGAAACTTACCTACTGCAAACGACTATTGTTTTCCTTGAAATATATATTTTTTAATTAACATCTCAGCCCAGAAATTTTTCTCAAATATGGGGATTGAGTGCATAAATTTATAAAAATATAATGGCCTTATATTTCAAAGCCATGGCACACCACCAGAAATAAGTCGACTTTCATACAGATTTAGCCTTCTTCTATGGTTAAGGCGTCTGACTAGAAATAAAATTCTCTATGGCAGCGTAGCTTCGAAACCTACATACTGCAAACGACCATTGTTTTCCTTGAAATATATATTTTTTAATTAACATCTCAGCCCAGAAATTTTTCTCAAATATGGGGATTGAGTGCATAAATTTATAAAAATATAATGGCCTTATATTGCAAATGACACATTACCAGATATATTTCTACTTCCAAAGAGATTTAGCCTTGGTCTGTGGGTTAAGGCGTCTGACTTGAAAACAGATTCTATATGGCAGCCTAGGTTCGAAACCTACCTACTGCAAACGACCATTTTTTTGCTTAAAAAATAATTTTTGTAATTAGCTGCTAAGCCCAAAAAATTTTTCCAATTATTAGGATTGAGTGCATAAATTTATAACAATATAATGCCCTTATATTTCAAATGCATGGCACATCACCACAAATAGTTCTACTTATAAACAGATTTAGAACTGGTCTGTCGGTTAAGGCGTCTGACTAGAAATCAGATTCTCTATGGCAGCGTAGGTTCGAAAGCTAACTACTGCAATCTACCATTGTTTTGGTTAAACATATATTTTTTATTAATAGCTAACATAATATCAGAAAATGCAAATTTGCGGATTGAGTGCATAAAATTCTGAAAATGTAATGTCCGTATAATTCAAACGCATGGCACACCTCCTGAAATAGTTCGACTTTAAAACAAATTTAGCCTTCTTCTGTCGGTTAAGGCGTCTGACTAGAAATCTCCATGGCAGCGTAGGTTCGAAACCTACCTACTGCAAACGGAAATTGTTTTGCTTGAAATATATATTTTTTAATTAACAGCTCAAACCAGAAATTTTTCTTAAATATGGGGATTGAGTGCATAAATTTTTAAAAATATACTTTCCTTATATTTCAAACGCATGGCACACCACCAGAAATAGTTCGTATTTCGAACAGATTTAGCCTTGGTCTATCGGTTAAGGCGTCTGACTTGAAAACAGATTCTATATGGCAGCGTGGGTTCGAAACCTACTTACTACAAACGACCATTGTTTTGCTTGAAATATAATTTTTGTAATTAGCAGCTCAGCCAAGAAAATTTTGTCAATTATGGGGATTGAGTGCATAAATTTAAAACAATATAATGCATTTATATTTCAAATTTCACATCACCAGAAATAGTTCTAATTTCAAACAGTTTTAGCCCTGGTCTGTTGGTTAAGGCGTCTGACTAGAAATCAGATTCTCTATAGCAGCGTAGGTTCGAAACCAACCTACTGCAAACGGAAATTGTTTTGCTTGACATATATATTTTTTAATTAACAGCTCAGCCCAGAAATTTTTCTCAAATATGGGGATTGAGTCCATAAATTAATAAAAATATAAAGGCCTCATATATCAAACGCATGGCCCACCACCAGAAATAGTCAAACAGATTTAGCCTTGATCTGTCGGTTAAGGCGTCTGACTAGAAATCAGATTCTCTATGGCAGCGTAGATTCAAAACCTACTTACTGCAAATGGTCATTGTTTTGCTTGAAATATATATTTTTTAGTTAACATCTCAGCATAGAAATTTTTCTCAAATATGAGGATTGAGTGCATAAATTTACAAAAATATATTGGCCCTAAATTTCAAACGCATTGCACATTACCAGAAATAGTTCAACTTTCAAACAGATTTAGCCGTGGTCTGTCGTTTAAGGCGTCTGACTAGAAATCAAATTCTCTATGGCAGCGTAAGTTCGAAACCTACCTACTGCATAAATTTATAAAAATATAATGCCCTTATATTTCAAACCCATAGCACACCACCAGAAATAAGTCGACTTTCAAACAGATTTAGCCTTCTTCTGTCGGTTAAGTAAATCAGATTCTCTATGACAGCGTAGGTTCGGAAACTACCTACTGCAAACGACTATGGTTTTGCTTGAAATAAAATTTTTGTAATTAGCAGCTCAGCCCAGAAAATTTTGTCAATTATGAGGATTGAGTGCATAAATTCATAACAATATAATGCTCTTATATTTCAAATGCATGGCACATGACCCGAAATAGTTCACTTTCAAACAGATTTAGCCCCGGTCTGTCGGTTAAGGCGTCTGACTAGAAATCAGATTCTATATGGCAGCGTAGGTTCGAAACCTACCTACTGCAAACGGCCATTGTTTTGCTTGAAATATATAATTTCTAATTAACAGGTCAGCCCAGAAATTTTTGTTGAATATTAGGATTGAGAGCATAAATTTATAAAAATATAATGGCATTATATTTCAAACGCATGGCTCATCACCAAAACTGTTCGACTTTCAAACAGATTTAGCCTTGGTCTGTCGTTTAAGGTGTCTGACTAGAAATCAAATTCTCTATGGCAGCGTAATTTCGAAACCTATCTACTGCATAAATTTATAAAAACATAATGCCCCTATATTTTTTTGTTGAATATTAGGATTGAGAGCATAAATTTATAAAAATATAATGGCCTTATATTTCAAACGCATGGCTCATCACCAAAACTGTTCGACTTTCAAACAGATTTAGCCTTGGTCTATCGGGTAAGGCGTCTGACTTGAAATCAGATTATCTATGATAGCGTAGGTTCGAAACCTACCTACTGCAAACGGCCATTGTTTTGCTTGAAATACATATTTTATAGTTAACAGCTCAGCCCAGAAATTTCTCTCAAATATGGGGATTGAGCGCAAAAATTTATAAAAATATAATGGCATTATATTTCAAACGCATGGCTCATCACCAAAACTGTTCGACTTTCAAACAGATTTAGCCTTGGTCTGTCGTTTAAGGCGTCTGACTAGAAATCAAATTCTCTATGGCAGCGTAAGTTCGAAACCTACCTACTGCATAAATTTATAAAAATATTATGCCCTTATATTTCAAACCCATGGCACACCACCAGAAATAAGTCGACTTTCAAACAGATTTAGCCTTCTTCTGTCGGTTAAGTAAATCAGATTCTCTATGGCAGCGTAGGTTCGGAAACTAACTACTGCAAACGACCATGGTTTTGCTTGAAATAAAATTTTTGTAATTAGCAGCTCAGCCCAGAAAATTTTGTCAATTATGAGGATTGAGTACATAAATTTATAACAATATAATGCTCTTGTATTTCAAATGCATGGCACATGACCCGAAATAGTTCAACTTTCAAACAGATTTAGCCTTGGTCTGTCGGTTAAGGCGTCTGACTAGAAATCAGATTCTCTATGGCAGCGTAGGTTCGAAACCTACCTACTGCAAACGGCCATTGTTTTGCTTGAAATATATAATTTTTAATTAACAGCTCAGCCCAGAAATTTTTGTTGAATATTAGGATTGAGAGCATAAATTTATAAAAATATAATGGCATTATATTTCAAACGCATGGTACACGACCAGAAATAAGTTGACTTTCAAACAGATTTAGCCTTTTTCTGTCTGTTAAGGCGTCTGACTAGAAATCAGATTTTCTATGGCAGCGTAGGTTCGAAACCTACCTACTGCAAACGGCCATTGTTTTGCTTGAAATATATAATTTTTAATTAACAGCTCAGGCCAGAAATTTTTGTTGAATATTATGATTGAGAGCATAAATTTATAAAAATATAATGGCCTTATATTTGAAACGCATGGCTCATCACCAAAACTGTTCGATTTTCAAACAGATTTAGCCTTGGTCTCTCGGTTAAGGCGTCTGACTTGAAATCAGATTATCTATGGTAGCGTAGGTTCGAAACCTACCTACTGCAAACGGCCATTGTTTCGCTTGAAATACATATTTTATAGTTAACAGATCAGCCCAGAAATTTCTCTCAAATATGGGGATTGAGCGCAAAAATTTATAAAAATATAATGGCATTATATTTCAAGCGCATGGCTCATCACCAAAACTGTTCGATTTTCAAACAGATTTAGCCTTGGTCTCCCGGTTAAGGCGTCTGACTAGAAATCAGATTATCTATGGTAGCGTAGGTTCGAAACCTACCTACTGCAAACGGCCATTGTTTTGCTTGAAATACATATTTTATAGTTAACAGCTCAGCTCAGAAATTTCTCTCAAATATGGTTATTGAGCGCAAAAATTTATAAAAATATAATGGCATTATATTTCAAACGCATGGCTCATCACCAAAACTGTTCGACTTTCAAACAGATTTAGCCTTGGTCTATCGTTTAAGGCGTCTGACTAGAAATCAAATTCTCTATGGCAGCGTAAGTTCGAAACCTTCCTACTGCATAAATTTATAAAAATATAATGCCCTTATATTTCAAACGCATGACTCATCGCCAAAACTGTTCGATTTTCAAACAGATTTAGCCTTGGTCTGTCGGTTAAGGCGTCTGACTTGAATTCAGATTATCTATGGCAGCGTAGGTTCGAAACCTCCCTACTGCAAACGGCCATTCTTTTGCTTGAAATACATATTTTATAGTTAACAGCTCAGCCCAGAAATTTCTCTCAAATATGGGGATTTAGCGCATAAATTTATAAAAATATAATGGCCTTATATTTCAAACGCATGGCACATGACCCGAAATAGTTCGATTTTCAATCAGATTTAGCCTTGGTCTATCGGTTAAGGCGTCTGACTTGAATTCAGATTATCTATGGCAGCGTAGGTTCGACACCTACCTACTGCAAACGGCCATTCTTTTGCTTGAAATACATATTTTATAGTTAACAGCTCAGCCCAGAAATTTCTCTCAAATATGGGGATTTAGCGCATAAATTTATAAAAATATAATGGCCTTATATTTCAAACGCATGGCACATGACCCGAAATAGTTCGATTTTCAATCAGATTTAGCCTTGGTCTATCGGTTAAGGCGTCTGACTTGAATTCAGATTATCTATGGCAGCGGAGGTTCGACACCTACTGCAAACGGAAATTGTTTTGCTTGAAATATATATTTTTTAATTAACAGCTCAGCCCAGAAATTTTTCTCGAATATGAGGATGTAGTGCATAAATTTATAATATAATGCCCTTATATTTCAAATGGCACATCACCCGAAATAGTTCTACTTTCAAACAGATTTAGCCCTGGTCTGTCGGTTAAGGCGTCTGACTAGAAATCAGATTTTCTATGGCAGCGTAGATTCGAAAACTACCTACTGCAAACGACCATGGTTTTGTTTGAAATATAATTTTTGTAATTAGCAGCTCAGCCCAGAAAATTGTGTCAATTATGGGGATTGAGTGCATAAATTAATGGCCTTATATTTCAAACGCATTGCACATCACCAGAAATAGTTCTACTTTCAAACAGATTTAGCCCTGGTCTGTCGGTTAAGGCGTCTGACTAGAAATCAGATTTTCTATGGCAGCGTAGATTCGAAAACTACCTACTGCAAACGACCATGGTTTTGCTTGAAATATAATTTTTTTAATTAGCAGCTCAGCCCAGAAAATTGTGTTAATTATGGGGATTGAGTGCATAAATTAATGGCCTTATATTTCAAACGCATTGCACATCACCAGAAATAGTTCTACTTTCAAACACATTTATCCCTGGTCTGTCGGTTGAGGCGTCTGACTAGAAATCAAATTCTCCATGCCAGCGTAGGGTCGAAACCTACCTACTGCAAACCGCCATTGTTTTGCTTGAAATATATATTTTCTAATTAACAGCTCAGCCCAGAAATTTTTCTCAAATTTGGGGATTGAGTGCATAAATTTATAAAAATTTAATGGCCTTATATTTCAAAGCCATGGCACACCACCAGAAATAAGTCGACTTTCATACAGATTTAGCCTTCTTCTGTGGTTAAGGCGTCTAACTAGAAATCCAATTCTCTATGGCAGCGTAGTTTCGAAACCTACCTACTGCAAACGGCCACTGTTTTACTTTAAATATAAATTTTTTAATTAAGAGCTCAGCGCAGAAATTGTTCCCAAATATGGGGATTGAGTGCATAAATTTATATTTATATTTCAAATGCATGTCACATCACCAGAAATAGTTCAACTTTCAAACAGATTAATCCTTGATCTGTCGGTTAAAGCGTCTGACTAGAAATCTGATTCTCTATGGCAGCGTAGGTTCAAAACCTACCTACTGCAAACGGTCATTGTTTTGCTTGAAATATATATTTTTTAATTAATATCTCAGCATAGAAATTTTTCTCAAATATGAGGAGTGAGTGCATAAATTTACAAAAATATATTGGCCCTAAATTTCAAACGCATGGCACATTACCAGAAATAGTTCAACTTTCAAACAGATTTAGCCGTGATCTGTCGTTTAAGGCGTCGGACTAGAAATCAAATTCTCTATGGCAGCGTAAGTTCGAAACCTACCTACTGCATAAATTTATAAAAAATATAATGCCCTTATATTTCAAACCCATGGCGCACCACCAGAAATAAGTCGACTTTCAAACAGATTTAGCCTTCTTCTGTCGGTTAAGTAAATCAGATTCTCTATGGCAGCGTAGGTTGGGAAACTTCCTACTGCAAACGACCATGGATTTGCTTGAAATAAAATTTTTGTAATTAGCAGCTCAGCCCAGAAAATTTTGTCAATTATGAGGATTGAGTGCATAAATTTATAACAATATAATGCCCTAATATTTCAAATGCATGGCACATGACCCGAAATAGTTCAACTTTCAAACAGACTTAGCCCTGGTTTGTCGGTCAAGGCGTCTGACTAGAAATCAGATTCTCTATGGCAGCGTAGGTTCAAAGCCTACCTACTGCAAACGGTCATTGTTTTGCTTGAAATATATATTTTTTAATTAATATCTCAGCACAGAAATTTTTCTCAAATATGAGGATTGAGTGCATAAATTTACAAAAATATATTGGCCCTAAATTTCAAACGCATGGCACATTACCAGAAATAGTTCAACTTTCAAACAGATTTAGCCGTGGTCTGTCGTTTAAGGCGTCTGACTAGAAATCAAATTCTCTATGGCAGCGTAAGTTCGAAACCTACCTACTGCATAAATTTATAAAAAATATAATGCCCTTATATTTCAAAGCCATGGCACACCACCAGAAATAAGCCGACTTTCATACAGATTTAGCCTTCTTCTGTGGTTAAGGCGTCTAACTAGAAATTCAATTCTCTATGGCAGCGTAGTTTCGAAACCTACCTACTGCAAACGGCCACTGTTTTACTTTAAATATATATTTTTTAATTAATAGCTCAGCCCAGAAATTGTTCCCAAATATGGGGATTGAGTGCATAAATTTATAAAAATTTAATGCCCTTATATTTCAAATGCATGGCACATGACCCGAAATAGTTCGATTTTCAAACAGATTTAGCCTTGGTCTATCGGTTAAGGCGTCTGACTTGAATTCAGATTATCTATGGCAGCGTAGGTTCGAAACCTACCTACTGCAAACGGAAATTGTTTTGCTTGAAATATATATTTTTTAATTAACAGCTCAGCCCAAAAATTTTTCTCAAATATGGGGATGTAGTGCATAAATTTATAATATAATGCCCTTATATTTCAAATGGCACATCACCCGAAATAGTTCTACTTTCAAACAGATTTAGCCCTGGTCTGTCGGTTAAGGCGTCTGACTAGAAATCAGATTCTCCATGGCAGCGTAGATTCGAGAACTACCTGCTGCAAACGACCATTTTTTTGCTTGAAATATATAATTTTTAATTAACAGCTCAGCCCAGAAATTTTTGTTGAATATTAGGATTGAGAGCATAAATTTATAAAAATATAATGGCCTTATATTTCAAACGCATAGCTCATCACCAAAACTGTTCGATTTTCAAACAGATTTAGCCTTGGTCTCTCGGTTAAGGCGTCTGACTTGAATTCAGATTATCTATGGTAGCGTAGGTTCGAAACCTACCTACTGCAAACGGCCATTGTTTTGCTTGAAATACATATTTTATAGTTAACAGCTCAGCCCAGAAAATTTTGCCAATTATTAGGATTTAGTGCATAAATTTATAACAATAAAATGCCCTTATATTTCAAATGCATGGCACATCACCACAAATAGTTCTACTTATATACAGATTTAGAACTGGTCTGTCGGTTAAGGCGTCTGACTAGAAATCAGATTCTCTATGGCAGCGTAGGTTCGAAAGCTACCTACTGCAATCTACCATTGTTTTGGTTAAACATATATTTTTTATTAACAGCTAATATAATATCAGAAAATGCAAATTTGCGAATTGAGTGCATAAAATTCTGAAGATGTAATGTCCGAATAATTCAAACGCATGGCACATCACCAGAAATAGTTCAACTTTCAAACAGATTTAGCCCTGGTTTGTCGGTTAAGGCGTCTGACCAGAAATCAGATTCTCCATGCCAGCGTAGGGTCGAAACCTACCTACTGCAAATGGCCATTGCTTTGCTTGAAATATATATTTTCCAATTAACAACTCAGCCCAGAAATTTTTCTCAAATATGGGGATTGCGTGCATAAATTTATAAAAATATACTTTTTTATGTTTCAAATGCATGGCACACCACCAGAAATAGTTCGACTTTCGAACAGATTTAGCCTTGGTCTATCGGTTAAGGCGTCTGACTTGAAAACAGATTCTATATGGTAGCGTAGGTTCGAAACCAACCTACTGCAAACGGCCATTGTTTTGCTTAAAATATAATTTTTGTAATTAGCTGCTAACCTAAAAAATTTTGGCAATTATGGGGATTGAGTGCATACGTTTATAACAATATAAAGCCCTTATATTTCAAACGCATGGCACATCACCAGAAATAGTTCAACTTTCAAACAGATTCTCCATGCCAGCGTAGTGTCGAAACCTACCTACAGCAAACGGCCATTGTTTTGCTTGAAATAAATATTTTCTAATTAACAACTCAGCTCAGAAATTTTTCTCAAATATGGGGATTGAGTGCATAAATTTATAAAAATTTAATGGCCTTATATTTCAAACCCATGGTACACCGCCAGAAATAAGTCGACTTTCAAACAGATATAGCCTTTTCCTGTCTGTTAAGGCGTCTGACTAGAAATCAGATTTTCTATGGCAGCGTAGCTTCGAAACTTACCTACTGCAAACGACTATTGTTTTCCTTGAAATATATATTTTTTAATTAACATCTCAGCCCAGAAATTTTTCTCAAATATGGGGATTGAGTGCATAAATTTATAAAAATATAATGGCCTTATATTTCAAAGCCATGGCACACCACCAGAAATAAGTCGACTTTCATACAGATTTAGCCTTCTTCTATGGTTAAGGCGTCTGACTAGAAATAAAATTCTCTATGGCAGCGTAGTTTCTAAACCTACCTACTGCAAACGGCCACTGTTTTACTTTAAATATATATTTTTTAATTAACAGCTCAGCCCAGAAATGTTTCTCAAATATGGGGATTGAGTCCATAAATTTATAAAAATATAATGGCCTTACATTTCAAAGCCATGGCACACAACCAGAAATAAGTCGACTTTCATACAGATTTAGCCTTTTTCTGTCTGTTAAGGCGTCTGACTAGAAATCAGATTTTCTATGGCAGCGTAGCTTCGAAACCTACCTGCTGCAAACGACTATTGTTTTGCCTGAAATATATATTTTTTAATTAAAACTCAGCCCAGAAATTTTTCTGAAATATGGGGATTGAGTCCATGAATTTATAAAAATATAATGGCCGTATTTTCAAAGCCATGGCACACCAAGAGAAATAAGTCGACTTTCATACAGATTTAGCCTTCTTCTGTGGTTAAGGCGTCTAACTAGAAATCTCTATGGCAATGTAGGTTCGAAACCTACCTAATGCAAATGGCCATTGTTTTGCTTGAAATATATATTTTTTAATTAAAAGCTCAGCCCAGAAATTTTTCTTAAATATGGAGATTGAGTGCATAAATTTATAAAAATTTAATGGGCTTATATTACAAACCCTAGGTGCACCACCAGAAATAAGTCGACTTTCAAACAGATTAAGCCTTTTTCTGTCTGTTAAGGCGTCTGACTAGAAATCAGATTTTCTATGGCAGCGTAGCTTCGAAACCTACATACTGCAAACGACCATTGTTTTCCTTGAAATATATATTTTTTAATTAACATCTCAGCCCAGAAATTTTTCTCAAATATGGGGATTGAGTGCATAAATTTATAAAAATATAATGGCCTTATATTGCAAATGACACATTACCAGATATATTTCTACTTCCAAAGAGATTTAGCCTTGGTCTGTGGGTTAAGGCGTCTGACTTGAAAACAGATTCTTATGGCAGCCTAGGTTCGAAACCTACCTACTGCAAACGACCATTTTTTTGCTTAAAAAATAATTTTTGTAATTAGCTGCTAAGCCCAAAAAATTTTTCCAATTATTAGGATTGAGTGCATAAATTTATAACAATATAATGCCCTTATATTTCAAATGCATGGCACATCACCACAAATAGTTCTACTTATAAACAGATTTAGAACTGGTCTGTCGGTTAAGGCGTCTGACTAGAAATCAGATTCTCTATGGCAGCGTAGGTTCGAAAGCTAACTACTGCAATCTACCATTGTTTTGGTTAAACATATATTTTTTATTAATAGCTAACATAATATCAGAAAATGCAAATTTGCGGATTGAGTGCATAAAATTCTGAAAATGAAATGTCCGTATAATTCAAACGCATGGCACACCTCCAGAAATAGTTCGACTTTAAAACAAATTTAGCCTTCTTCTGTCGGTTAAGGCGTCTGACTAGAAATCTCCATGGCAGCGTAGGTTCGAAACCTACCTACTGCAAACGGAAATTGTTTTGCTTGAAATATATATTTTTTAATTAACAGCTCGAACCAGAAATTTTTCTTAAATATGGGGATTGAGTGCATAAATTTTTAAAAATATACTTTCCTTATATTTCAAACGCATGGCACACCACCAGAAATAGTTCGAATTTCGAACAGATTTAGCCTTGGTCTATCGGTTAAGGCGTCTGACTTGAAAACAGATTCTATATGGCAGCGTAAGTTCGAAACCTACCTACTACAAACGACCATTGTTTTGCTTGAAATATAATTTTTGTAATTAGCAGCTCAGCCGAGAAAATTTTGTCAATTATGGGGATTGAGTGCATAAATTTAAAACAATATAATGCATTTATATTTCAAATTTCACATCACCAGAAATAGTTCTACTTTCAAACAGTTTTAGCCCTGGTCTGTTGGTTAAGGCGTCTGACTAGAAATCAGATTCTCTATAGCAGCGTAGGTTCGAAACCAACCTACTGCAAACGGAAATTGTTTTGCTTGATATATATATTTTTTAAATTAACAGCTCAGCCCAGAAATTTTTCTCAAATATGGGGATTGAGTCCATAAATTTATAAAAATATAAAGGCCTCATATATTAAACGCATGGCCCACCACCAGAAATACTCAAACAGATTTGGCCTTGGTCTGTCGGTTAAGGCGTCTGACTAGAAATCAGATTTTCTATGCCAGCGTAGGTTCGAAAACTACCTACTGCAAACGACCATGGTTTTGCTTGAAATATAATTTTTGTAATTAGCAGCTTAGCCCAGAAAATTGTGTCAATTATGGGGATTGAGTGCATAAATTTATAACAATATAATGCCCTTATATTTCAAATGCATGGCACATCACCACAAATAGTTCTACTTATAAACAGATTTAGAACTGGTCTGTCGTTTAAGGCGTCTGACTAGAAATCAGATTCTCTATGGCAGCGTAGGTTCGAAAGCTAACTACTGCAATTTACCATTGTTTTGGTTAAACATATATTTTTTATTAATAGCTAACATAATATCAGAAAATGCAAATTTGCGGATTGAGTGCATAAAATTCTGAAAATGTAATGTCCGTATAATTCAAACGCATGGCACACCTCCAGAAATAGTTCGACTTTAAAACAAATTTAGCCTTCTTCTGTCGGTTAAGGCGTCTGACTAGAAATCTCCATGGCAGCGTAGGTTCGAAACCTACCTACTGCAAACGGAAATTGTTTTGCTTGAAATATATATTTTTTAATTAACAGCTCAAACCAGAAATTTTTCTTAAATATGGGGATTGAGTGCATAAATTTTTAAAAATATACTTTCCTTATATTTCAAACGCATGGCACACCACCAGAAATAGTTCGAATTTCGAACAGATTTAGCCTTGGTCTATCGGTTAAGGCGTCTGACTTGAAAACAGATTCTATATGGCAGCGTAAGTTCGAAACCTACCTACTACAAACGACCATTGTTTTGCTTGAAATATAATTTTTGTAATTAGCAGCTCAGCCGAGAAAATTTTGTCAATTATGGGGATTGAGTGCATAAATTTAAAACAATATAATGCATTTATATTTCAAATTTCACATCACCAGAAATAGTTCTACTTTCAAACAGTTTTAGCCCTGGTCTGTTGGTTAAGGCGTCTGACTAGAAATCAGATTCTCTATAGCAGCGTAGGTTCGAAACCAACCTACTGCAAACGGAAATTGTTTTGCTTGATATATATATTTTTTAAATTAACAGCTCAGCCCAGAAATTTTTCTCAAATATGGGGATTGAGTCCATAAATTTATAAAAATATAAAGGCCTCATATATTAAACGCATGGCCCACCACCAGAAATACTCAAACAGATTTGGCCTTGGTCTGTCGGTTAAGGCGTCTGACTAGAAATCAGATTTTCTATGCCAGCGTAGGTTCGAAAACTACCTACTGCAAACGACCATGGTTTTGCTTGAAATATAATTTTTGTAATTAGCAGCTTAGCCCAGAAAATTGTGTCAATTATGGGGATTGAGTGCATAAATTAATGGCCTTATATTTCAAACGCATGGCACATCACCAGAAATAGTTCTACTTTCAAACAGATTTAGCCCTGGTGTGTCGGTTAAGGCGTCTGACTAGAAATCAGATTCTCTATGGCAGCGTAGATTCGAAACCTACCTACTGCAAACGGTCATTGTTTTGCTTGAAATATATATTATATAGTTAACAATATAATGCCCTTATATTTCAAATGCATGGCACATCACCACAAATAGTTCTTCTTATAAACAGATTTAGAACTGGTCTGTCGGCGTCTGACTAGAAATCAGATTCTCTATGGCAGCGTAGGTTCGAAAGCTACCTACTGCAATCTACAATTGTTTTGGTTAAACGTATATTTTCTATTTGCGAATTGAGTGCATAAAATTCTGAAAATGTAATGTCCGTATAATTCAAACGCATGGCACACCACCAGAAATAGTTCGACTTTCAAACAGATTTAGCCTTCTTCTGTCGGTTAAGGCGTCTGACTAGAAATCTCTATGGCAGCGTAGTTTCTGAACCTACCTACTGCAAACGGAAATTGTTTTGCTTGAAATATATATTTTTTAATTAACAGCTCAACCCAGAAATTTTTCTTAAATATGGGGATTGAGTGCATAAATTTATAAAAATATACTTTCCTTATATTTCAAACTCATGGCACACCACCAGAAATAGTTCGACTTTCGAACAGATTTAGCCTTGGTCTATCGGTTAAGGCGTCTGACTTGAAAACAGATTCTATGCGGCAGCCTAGGTTCGAAACCAACCTACTGCAAACGGCCATTGTTTTGCTTAAAATATAATTTTTGAAATTAGCTGCTCAGCCTAAAAAATTTTGTCAATTATGGGGATTGAGTGCATACGTTTATAACAATATAAAGCCCTTACATTTCAAACGCATGGCACATCACCAGAAATAGTTCAACTTTCAAACAGATTTAGCCCTGGTCTGTCGGTTAAGGCGTCTGTCTAGAAATCAGATTCTCCATGCCAGCGTAGGGTCGAAACCTACCTACTGCAAACGGCCATTGTTTTGCTTGAAATAAATATTTTCTAATTAACAACTCAGCCCAGAAATTTTTCTCAAATATGGGGATTGAGTGCATAAATTTATAAAAATTTAATGGCCTTATATTTCAAAGCCATGGCACACCACCAGAAATAAGTCGACTTTCATACAGATTTAGCCTTCCTCTATGGTTAAGGCGTCTGACTAGAAATAAAATTCTCTATGGCAGCGTAGTTTCTAAACCTACCTACTGCAAACGGCCACTGTTTTACTTTAAATATATATTTTTTAATTAACAGCTCAGCCCAGAAATGTTTCTCAAATATGGGGATTGAGTCCATAAATTTATAAAAATATAATGGCCTTATATTTCAAAGCCATGGCACACAACCAGAAATAAGTCGACTTTGATACAGATTTAGCCTTTTTCTGTCTGTTAAGGCGTCTGACTAGAAATCAGATTTTCTATGGCAGCGTAGCTTCGAAACCTACCTACTGCAAACGACCATTGTTTTGCTTGAAATATATATTTTCTAATTAACAACTTAGCCCAGAAATTTTTCTCAAATATGGGGATTGAGTGCATAAATTTATAAAAATTTAATGGCCTTATATTTCAAACCCATGGTACACCACCAGAAATAAGTCGACTTTCAAACAGATTTAGCCTTTTCCTGTCTAATAAGGCGTCTGACTAGAAATCAGATTTTCTATGGCAGCGTAGCTTCGAAACCTACCTGCTGCAAACGACCATTGTTTTGCCTGAAATATATATTTTTTAATTAAAAGCTCAGCCCAGAAATTTTTCTGATATATGGGGATTGAGTCCATAAATTTATAAAAATATAATGGCCTTATTTTCAAAGCCATGGCACACCAAGAGAAATAAATCGACTTTCATACAGATTTAGCCTTCTTCTGTGGTTAAGGGGTCTAACTAGAAATCTTTATGGCAGCGTAGGTTCGAAACCTACCTAATGCAAACGGCCATTGTTTTGCTTGAAATATATATTTTTTAATTAAAAGCTCAGCCCAGAAATTTTTCTTAAATATTTAGATTGAGTGCATAAATTTATAAAAATTTAATGGGCTTATATTACAAACCCATGGTGCACCACCAGAAATAAGTCGACTTTCAAACAGATTTAGCCTTTTTCTGTCTGTTAAGGCGTCTACTAGAAATCAGATTTTCTATGGCAGCGTTGCTTCGAAACCTACATACTGCAAACGACCATTGTTTTCCTTGAAATATATATTTTTTAATTAACATCTCAGCCCAGAAATTTTTCTCAAATATGGGGATTGAATGCATAAATTTATAAAATTATAATGGCTTTATATTTCAAAGCCATGGCACACCACCAGAAATAAGTCGACTTTCATACAGATTTAGTCTTCTTCTGTGGTTAAGGCGTCTGACTAGAAATCTCTATGGCAGCGTAGGTTCGAAACCTAACTAATGCAAACGGCCATTGTTTTGCTTGAAATATATATTTTTTAAATAACAGCTCAGCCCAGAAATTTTTCTCAAATATGGGGATTGAGTGCATAAATTTATAAAAATATAATGTCCTTATATTTCAAATGGCACATTACCAGATATATTTCTACTTCCAAAGAGATTTAGCCTTGGTCTGTGGGTTAAGGCGTCTGACTTGAAAACAGATTCTATATGGCAGCGTAGGTTCGAAACCTACCTACTGCAAACGACCATTTTTTTGCTTAAAAAATAATTTTTGTAATTAGCTGCTAAGCCCAAAAAATTTTTCCAATTATTAGGATTGAGTGCATAAATTTATAACAATATAATGCCCTTATATTTCAAATGCATGGCACATCACCACAAATAGTTCTACTTATAAACAGATTTAGAACTGGTCTGTCGGTTAAGGCGTCTGACTAGAAATCAGATTCTCTATGGCAGCGTAGGTTCGAAAGCTAACTACTGCAATCTACCATTGTTTTGGTTAAACATATATTTCTTATTAATAGCTAACATAATATCAGAAAATGCAAATTTGCGGATTGAGTGCATAAAATTCTGAAAATGTAATGTCCGTATAATTCAAACGCATGGCACACCTCCAGAAATAGTTCGACTTTCAAACGAATTTAGCCTTCTTCTGTCGGTTAAGGCGTCTGACTAGAAATCTCTATGGCAGCGTAGGTTATATTTCAAACTCATGGCACACCACCAGAAATAGTTCGACTTTCGAACAGATTTAGCCTTGGTCTATCGGTTAAGGCGTCTGACTTGAAAACAGATTCAATGTGGCAGCGTAGGATCGAAACTCTACTGCAAACGATCATTGTTTTGCTTAAAATATAATTTTTGTAATTAGCTGCTCAGCCCAAAAAATTTTGTCAATTATGGGGATTGAGTGCATACGTTTATAACAATATAATGCCCTTATATTTCAAACGCATGGCACATCACCAGAAATAGTTCAACTTTCCAACAGATTTAGCCCTGGTCTGTCGGTTAAGGCGTCTGAGTAGAAATCAGATTCTCCATGCCAGCGTAGGGTCGAAACCTACCTACTGCAAACGGTCATTGTTTTGCTTGAAATATATATTTTCTAATTAACAACTCAGCCCAGAAATTTTTCTCAAATATGGGGATTAAGTGCATAAATTTATAGAAATTTAATGGCCTTATATTTCAAACCCATGGTACAACACCAGAAGTAAGTCGACTTTCAAACAGATTTAGCCTATTTCTGTCTGTTAAGGCGTCTGACTAGAAATCAAATTCTCTATGGCAGCGTAGGTTCAAAACCTACCCACTGCAAACGGTCATTGTTTTGCTTGAAATATATATTTTTTAATTAACATCTCAGCATAGAAATTTTTCTCAAATATGAGGATTGAGTGCATACATTTATAAAAATATATTGGCCCTAAATTTCAAACGCATGGCACATCACCAGAAATAGTTCAACTTTCAAACCGATTTAGCCGTGGTCTGTCGCTTAAGGCGTCTGAATAGAAATCAAATTCTCTATGGCACCGTAAGTTCGAAACCTACCTACTGCAAACGGCCATTGTTTTGCTTGAAATATATAATTTTTAATTAACAGCTCAGCCCAGAAATTTTTGTTGAATATTAGGATTGAGTGCATAAATTTATAAAAATATAATGGCCTTATATTTCAAACGCATGGCTCATCACCAAAACTGTTCGACTTTCAAACAGATTTAGCCTTGGTCTATCGGTTAAGGCGTCTGACTTGAAATCAGATTATCTATGGCAGCCTAGGTTCGAAACTTACCTACTGCAAACGACCATTGTTTTGCTTAAAATATATTTTTTGTAATTAGCTGCTCAGCCCAAAAAAATTTGTCAATTATGGGGATTGAGTGCATACGTTTATAACAATATAATGCCATTATATTTCAAACGCATGGCACATCACCAGAAATAGTTCAACTTTAAAACAGATTTAGCCCTGGTCTGTCGGTTAAGGCGTCTGACTAGAAATCAGATTCTCCATGCCAGCGTAGGGTCGAAACCTACCTACTGCAAACGGCCATTGTTTTGCTTGAAATATATATTTTCTAATTAACAACTCAGCCCAGAATTTTTTCTCAAATATGGGGATTGAGTGCATAAATTTATAAAAATTTAATGGCCTTATATTTCAAACCCATGGTACACCACCAGAAATAAGTCGACTTTCAAACAGATTTAGCCTTTTCCTGTCTGTTAAGGCGTCTGACTAGAAATCAGATTTTCTATGGCAGCGTAGCTTCGAAACCTACATACTGCAAACGACCATTGTTTTCCTTGAAATCTATATTTTTTAATTAACATCTCAGCCCAGAAATTTTTCTCAAATATGGGGATTGAGTGCATAAATTTATAAAAATATAATGACCTTATATTTCAAAGTCATGGTACACCACCAGAATTAAGTCGACTTTCATACAGATTTAGGCTTTCTCTGTCTGTAAAGGCGTCTGACTAGAAATCAGATTTTCTATAACAGCGTAGCTTCGAAACCTACCTACTGCAAATGACCATTGTTTTCCTTGAAATATAAATTTTTTAATTAACATCTCAGCCAAGAAATTTTTCTAAAATATGGGGATTGAGTGCATAAATTTATAAAAATATAACGGCCTTATATTTCAAAGCCCTGGCACACCACCAGAAATAAGTCGACTTCTATACAGATTTAGCCTTCTTCTGTCCGTTAAGGCGTCTGACTAGAAATCAGATTTTCTATGGCAGCGTAGCTTCGAAACCTACCTACTGCAAACGACCATTGTTTTCCTTGAAATAAATATTTTTTAATTAACATCTCAGCCCAGAAATTTTTCTCAAATATGGGGTTGAGTGCATAAATTTATAAAAATATAATGGCCTTATATTTCAAAGCCATGGCACACCACCAGAAATAATTCGACTTTCATACAGATTTAGCCTTTTTCTGTCTGTTAAGGCGTCTGACTAGAAATCAGATTTTCTATGGCAGCGTAGCTTCGAAACCTACCTACTGCAAACGGCCATTGTTTTGCTTGAAATATATATTTTCTAATTAACAACTCAGCCCAGAAATTTTTCTCAAATATGGGGATTGAGTGCATAGTAGATGGATAAAGGGACTTCCAGGGCCCCCATAACCTCACTTTTTGGCCTCCCGGCAACGGGCCCCCCGCCCACGGGCCACTCGGATATGGGTCTTCATCTTTTGGTCCGTTGGCCGCCCGCCCATAGGTCACTCGCCCAAGGGCCTTCTTTTTTGTGTTCTGGCCGTTTGTCCATTGGCCGCTCACCCATTGGTTCAAGGTCACTCGCCCATTGGCCACTCGCCCTAACCTAACCAAACCGTCGTCCGTGGTACCAACCTAACCAAACTGTCGTCTGTGGCTTCAACCTAACCAAACCGTTGTCCGTGGTGCCAACCGTGGTCCGTGGTGCCAACCAAACCGTTGTCAGTGGTGCCAACCAAACCGTTGTCCGTGGTGCGTAGTTCGTCCGCGTGCCGTTCGGTGGCCCGCGCGGGGGGCGTAGCCTCCGCTTGTAGAGTCCCCGCGAGGGGGGGGGGGGCGTAGCCCCCGCTGGTAGAGTGCCCTCCCCCCTCCGTCCCCCCGCCATCTCGGTGGGGCTGCCGTGAAAACCCGTCCTAATTCAAAGTGTATTTCAAAATAGTTTTTTTTAATTTTTAGAATATTGTCGATGTTGATGTAAAAAAAAATCTTTAGTGTTTTTTTTATTTAGACATATACATATACATTTTTTTTTACATTAGAATAAAAAAAAAGACCAACATAAGCCTAATGTTTTTACAAATATTTTTTATTATTAGGTCGCAATGAATCGCCATTAAATTATTATATATTCTGGTGTGATCGTCGTTTTTTCTGAGGGGATTCTAAAAAGACTATCATAAGCCTAACTTTTTACAAATATTTTTATTATTATTAGGTCGCAATGAATATGTTAAAACAAATCAATTATCGCCATTAAATTATTATATATTCTGGTGTGATCATCGTTTTCTTCGGGTTCTAATTCAAAGTGTATTTCACACCAACTCCTCTGACTCTGGTATACCATATATATTAATGCAGAGGCTTCGACTGTAGGTATGTGCCGATAATCGCAAAAATCAAATTTGTCAAATTTGATTTTTGATTTTTTTTCAAAAGTTATAAAAGCGTCTTTGCAAGATTCACAAACCATCAACAGAAATGTTCGGGTCATCACTATATAGTGTTTTTCCCATAAATAATAGCTATAATGCTCAAAAGGATGGTCTGTATACCTTGGCCATACTAAAATGGCATTTCGATGTGCCAACGATACTTTCTTTTGACGGGTTATCAAACTCAAATCTGGTGGAGGTGGTCGTTCACATTTGACAGCGAGTGCATTAATATATTTCCACCTATATTCGGGATATTTTTCCATTATCCGTAGCGTTAGCGTCCTCGGTAAGGTCGTTTCAAGCAGAAAATGTGCAACAGAATGAACGTTTTCACTAATTGACTTTATACATAGATCTTTCAACGACAACAATTCGGCCATTGTCTACAACAGAGAAAAAAAATTACAGTGCCTTGTAATGTCCCCACGGAAGAGTATCAAACGTGTTTGCTATAAGATATCTTTTGTCGTCATAAGGACTTGGCGCCACTTTAATTTGTTCGATACTAAACACCTCGTGCGTATAAGAACGAATGGTTCGTTGAGTAGCATGTTTTTCTTTTAAATTTTTCAAGCAATCAACAAAATCTTCAAAAGTTATTTTATTTTTAACAATCTGATAGTTTACACCCTTTGATTTTTTTACAGTTTTTCCGTTTAAGATTTTATAAGTGTACATTTTCGATCTTAGTCCGGCATAGTGTGAAATTATTGAACCGTTGGCCTCGTCCTTCATTAGACCCAGTACTTTCTTATTGACGCGCGGCATATTGTATGGATTGTCAATGGGATAGTCGGACGTGTCGAATTTTCTTAAATTGGACTTAATAACCTCTTCGTATACATCATCACAATGGATGTTGTAAATGAAACTGTCGGTGTCCATATACTGAATTTTACATTTCTCCGCACCTAACTTGGGTAGCATGTAATCGTAATGAAACGAATACATGATAATTTTAGATAGATGCAGAATTGACATTCCAATGTAAAGGGGTTTGTTAAAAATAAATTCCGATTTTTTCAGTTCCACCAACATTAGATTATCATCTAGTACAGTTCTATTGTGAAATCGGGGACTAGCAATTAAATTTTTAGCACCGTAACGACCCTCCCACTTTCTAACAAATTTTACGACCCGATGCTTACGTATGTTTTCCATAGTTTTTCCGAACACCGCGTTGTTAAATAATTTAAAAAGATTTTTACCAAAAGTGGTAGTGGCTTGCGTCCGTAAGTGATTATTTAGATCGATATATTCTTTTAGACAAGAAGATTGCCTAAATTTTAATACTCTGTGTATTTTAGTAAGAACGAGTCCGTGTTTTAAAGCTTGCTTTAAATTTCGATAGTGTATAACGTAATTGGTTTTATTAAAAAGGGTTGTCATCAATTTTGGTAATTTTGAATTGGGAGGTACGCGATGCTCGGCACAAAATGGGAAATCTTTATGTAGATCGTGTAAACTCTGAGGGTATTGCAAATCTACCTCCAAAATATAGCCTACCCCGCCCGTGTCTGGAACATTATTAATGCTAAGGGAGGCAATTTCTTCCCGAGTCAACCATGTGAATCCGCCGTAGGGAAGAGGCTCCGACATAGCCTTGCCGTAAATATTGTTAACGTCAAAAAATGTGAGATAATTTGATTGCTTTGATGGATCGTAATTGGAGATGTACTTGTTGTTTGCCTCAACGTACCTGCCAACGCACACCGAAATCCCACCCCGTATACCCTGTTCGATAAACATAATCTGATCAATGTCACGCATCAGTTCCAAACGACATTTTGTGAACCTAAGCATACAGTCCCACGTATATCCGGGCATACTAAAATACCATGCCGGGTCCAAAATATGCGTCACCATACAATTTTTTCGAAAATTTTCAAATATGTCGGCCAAAAGAATAACGTCCGTTTTCAAATATAAATCCGAATATTCGCCCAAGTTTTTAATTTCAAACGCGGACCAGACTTTTTGCGCATGAGCATACTTTTCTTCACTACTGTAGGACTCATTTAATTTATTTTAAAAAGCATCGATGGGCGGTAAACTCGTTTCGTTTAATTTGTCGTAGTCGTTTATGTAATCATAACAAAATACACCCTTTTGTGACAATAAATTTAGTTTTGATTCGTCTTGAAGGTGAGAAAATTCCTTTTTTAATATGTAAAGTTCATTTTTCTGTTTACCAAATTGTCTAAAGACGCCCCCAAAAATCTAAACGATTCTATAAATCGAAACTTTAGCTTATAACGGGCTCGTAATAGGTAAAAGATATGTATTTTTCCTTGTTGACCTGAACCAAACTTAAAGACCCTTTATTGCCCAAGGCCCTAAGGATAAAATGGGCGTCGTACCCTGAGAGATTCTGGAATACTACGGGCACTATGAACAATTTTCTAAAATTTAAATTACAAGCCTGATGGGCGAAATTTCTGAATTTCCCGGTAAAATGGTCGTGGTCGCGGACAATGACGTCTTTCCGTGAGAAAGGCTCTTCGCAAATATGACAATGCGTCGAAACTTGAGAGGAAGTAATTGACCATTCCATAAGTACGATATCAATAAATTTCAATTGGACAAATTTCGATAAGTCAGATATTTGTCGGACGAACCAATCCATACAATCTGGCCGCGATAGGATTCGAAAAAGGACAAAGAATCGTAATAAGAACATTTAAAATAATATGCGGCACTATATGCCTCATACTTTTGATATTTTCGCGTTTTGTCTGAAATTACCAAATTTACATCCTTAAATTGACTTTCGAAATCGGCGTAGATTACAAATGGTGTGGTTTGTTTGTATATACGGTTTCGAAATTCAACATGGTCGTATTTGGGAAAAGACACTTTATAATCGTTCAAAGTGACACACAACCTTTTATGATCCTTTAAGAGCGTTTCGCTACTGAAGTAATTCAAACACCTATCGCAAATATATTTTTTACCGTGATGTCTACTAAGCTGGCGCGACACTAGTCAAGATAAATTTTTAATATAACAATAATGATATTTAATTTCTTCTTCTTTTTCATATTTATGGTCCTCTGCCGTCGTCGGTTCCGGATCAAAATCATTAATTTTTGGATAATACTTATTTTGAATTAATAGTAAATTGACATGTTTTTCGCGTTTTTCTTTAGTCAAACGGGCCGGTAACACTGAATAAAAACTTTTACTGTTACTTTGAATTAACTCTAAAACGTACACATTTACGGAAATTTCGTTGAATTTTTCAAATATATGAATTTGATTTAGACCCATCGGTGTTGGGCAATTTTCAGTTCTTAAAACGCACTTATAATAAAGATATGAAGTTGGTAAGTGTTGGTCGCGATATACAGGAAAACAAGCACAAACCACTGACCAATAAAAACAGGCTTCGTCATTATTTTAAATATTAATGCATGCATTTTTTCTCTTAATTTCCGGGAGCAATTCAATGTAGGTAGAGCCGTTACCCACTTCAAATTTGTTAATATTAATTTCCAAATAAAGAATTTTTTGCAAGGCAAATCCCGAATCGCGTTCTTCAAATTCAGACAATTTATTTAGAATTTGACTTTTAACATTTTCAACGAACCATTCGTTTAAATCAGTCCCCAAGTCGATGACAGCATTTTTGGTAGAAATATATTTCACGTCGGTCACATCTTGGTCGTCGCTTTTTCTCTTTATAAATTCCCCGCAAAACGTGGTATTTACTTTTAGCATTGGCGACGCTTGTTTTAAAATTTTTGAATTTTTTTTTTTAAATATGACAAGACAGTCGTTTAAAAAGTGTTGTTCGTCTTTGTGTTTCAAATTGATTATTACACCCGTTAAAACTCTTCCCTGGAAAAAAGACAAGATGTGCTCCCACAAAACCCTTTGTTTTATATTTGCGGGACTGTTGTTTTGCAAACCCGTTCCAAAATGGTGGCGATGATTCAAAATCATTTGTTTAATAGTCTTAAGATGTTGAATTGTTGTCTGTATTTTTCTTTGTAACCCCATGGATATATTTTTTTTTGGACTACGAACAATCTTATTGCACCGAATGATGTTTCTGCGTAAATGTCCCAACCAAACATTTTTATCTTCTTCCATTAAATTAGCGAACACGTATTTGTTCACTTGACGAAAAGCCAAAATTAAATTTTGAGCGTCCTCAATAGTTCGCGTAAAATTCATTGCGATCTAATAATAATAATAATATTTGAAAAAATAAGACTTACCGTCTCTCTCTCCCCCTCCCCCCGTAATTTTTAATTTTGAACAATTTCATATTGTTGAGCGGGCCAACTGCCGACTTCTTTAACGCCCCGATACACTGACCGTCACCCGGTTCGGCAGGAACACCACCCATAATTCTAACTCCAATAGAACTGCCTCCCCAAACTGGGTCTTTACTATTCTGGCCTTATCTATCTTGTATGGTCGACCAACGTCTAACTGCCCCAACTTAACTATTGGTTTTCGATTCTCTTTATTCGCTGCAATTTTTTCATTTAATGCTTTTAAGTCCATCTATAACGAAAGTAGAATCCTTCAGTTCAATATTGACAATTTTTTCAAGAAACAAAAAATAGTACTTACTTTGGGGTTGGTTTGGGAGGGTGCGGTGGCGCGGCTAACACTTGATCGCTGAGATAACACGGATCGTTTGATCAATTAAGCGACTTGATAACACACACAACTCAAGCGGTATTTAAATGATGACAAACAATCGAAACCTTTTATATACTGTATTCTGACAGCGGACTAATATGAAAGTCTCGTTTAAAACATTTTTTTGCGGCGAAGGCAAGCGACGATCTCACCCGCCAAGGTTTCGTTTAAACATTTCGCAAAGCGATGATGTCATGCAGCCGCTGCCACACACCGGCGACGCGGCCACGCGGCGGGCGATTATGTCATCCAGTCGTCAAACGCGACGGCGGCGGTACGCCTGAGTCATCGCACACAATCGCGCTGCAATTTACATTCATGCCGCGACCAACGGTCGAGATTCGAAGCGAAGCGGCCCCCGCTACGACGACGGTTTGGTTAGTTTGGCACCGCGGACAACGGTTTGGTTAGGTTGGAACCACGGACAACGGTTTGGTTGGCGCCACGGACGACAGTTTGGTTGGCACCACTGACAACAGTTTGGTTAGGTTGGCACCACGGACGACGGATTGGTTAGGTTAGGGCGAGCGGCCTTGAACCAATGGGCGAACGGTCGAGGCGCAAAAAAGAAGAAGACTTAAAGCCTATGGTCGAGTGGCAGGGGGCCCGTGGTCGGGAAGCCAAAAAGTGAGGTTAGATTCGCCTAAAAGTCCCTTTATCCATCTACTAGCAGCTCAGCCCAGAAAATTTTGTCAAGTATGGATATTGAGTGCATAAATTTAAAACAATATAATGCATTTCTATTTCAAATGGCACATCACCAGAAATAGTTCTACTTTCAATCAGATTTAGCCTTGGTCTGTCGGTTAAGGCGTCTGACTAGAAATCTATGGCAACGTAGATTCGAAACCTACTTACTGCAAACGGCCATTGTTTTGCTTGAAATATATATTTTTTAATTAACAGGTCAGCCCAGAAATTGTTCTCAAATATGGGGATTGAGTCCATACATTTATAAAAATATCATGGCCTTATATTTCAACACATGGCACATCACCAGAAATAGTTCGACTTTTAAACAGATTTAGCCTTGGTCTGTGGATTAAGGCGTCTGACTAGAAATCAGATTCTCCATGGCAGCGTAGGTTCGAAACCTACCTACTGCAAACGGCCATTGTTTTGCTTGAAATATATATTTTTTAATTAACAGCTCAGCAAAGAAATTTTTCTCAAATATGGGGATTGAGTCAATAAATTTATAAAAATATAATGGCCTTATATTTCAACGCATGGCACATCACCAGAAATAGTTCGACTTTCAAACAGATTTAGCCTTGGTCTGCCGGTTAAAGCGTCTGACTAGAAATCAGATTCTCCATGGCAGCGTAGGTTCGAAACCTACCTACTGCAAACGACCATTGTTTTGCTTGAAATATAATTTTTGTAATTAGCAGCTCAGCCCAGAAAATTTTGTCAATTATTGATATGAAGTGCATAAATTTAAAACAATATAATGCATTTATAATTCAAATGGCACATCACCAGAAATAGTTCGACTTTAAAACAGATTTAGCCTTGGTCTGCCGGTTAAAGCGTCTGACTAGAAATCAGATTCTCCATGGCAGCGTAGGTTCGAAACCTACCTACTGCAAACGACCATTGTTTTGCTTAAAATATAATTTTTGTAATTAGCTGCTCAGCCCAAAAAATTTTGTCAATTATGGGGATTGAGTGCATACGTTTATAAAAATATAATGCCCTTATATTTCAAATGCATGGCACATCAACAGAAATAGTTCTAATTTCAAACAGATTTAGCCCTTGTCTGTCGGTTAAGGCGTCTGACTAGAAATCAGATTATCTATGGCAGCGTAGGTTCGAAACCTACCTACTGCAAACGACAGTTTTGCTTGAAATATAATTTTTGTAATTAGCAGCTCAGCCAAGAAAATTTTGTCAATTATGGGGATTGAGTGCATAAATTTAAAACAATATAATGCATTTATATTTCAAATTGCACATCACCATAAATAGTTCTACTTTCAAACAGTTTTAGCCCTGATCTGTCGGTTAAGGGGTCTGACTAGAAATCAGATTATCTATGGCAGCGTAGGTTCGAAACCTACCTACTGCAAACGACCATTGTTTTGCTTAAAATATAATTTTTGTAATTAGCTGCTCAGCCCAAAATATTTTGTCAATTATGGGGATTGAGTGCATACGTTTATAACAATATAATGCCCTTATATTTAAATTGCATGGCACATCACCAGAAATAGTTCGATTTTCAAACAGATTTAGCCTTCTTCTGTCGGTTAAGACGTCTGACTAGAAATCTCTATGGAAGCGTAATTTCGAAACCTTCCTAATGCAAACGGCCATTGTTTTGCTTGAAATATATAATTTTTAATTAAAAGCTCAGCCCAGAAATTTTTCTCAAATATGGGGATTGAGTCCATAAATTTATAAAAATATAATGGCCTTATATTTCAAATGGCACATAACCAGAAATAGTTCTATTTTCAAACAGATTTAGCCTTGGTCTGTCGGTTAAGGCGTATGACTAGAAATCAGATTCTCTATGGCAGCGTAGATTCGAAACCTACCTACTGCAAACGGTCATTGTTTTGCTGGAAATATATATTATATAGTTAACAGCTCAGCCCAGAAATTTTTCTCAAATATGGGGATTGAGTACATAAATTTATAAAAATATAATGGCCTTATATTTCAACGTAAAAGCTCAGCCCAGAAATTTTTCTCAAATATGTGGATTGAGTGCATAAATTTATAAAAATATACTGGCCCTGAATTTCAAACGCATGGCACATCACCAGAAATAGTTCAACTTTCAAACAGATTTAGCCGTGGTCTGTCGTTTAAGGCGTCTGACTAGAAATCAAATTCTCTATGGCAGCGTAGTTTCGAAACCTACCTACTGTAAACGGCCACTGTTTTACTTTGAATATATATTTTTTAATTAACAGTTCAGCCCAGAAATTTTTCTCAAATATGGGGATTGAGTCCATAAATTTATAAAAATATAATGGCCTTATATTTCAACGTATGGCACATCACCAGAAATAGTTCGACTTTCAAGCAGATTTAGCCTTGGTCTGTCGGTTAAGGCGTCTGACTAGAAATCAGATTTTCTATGGCAGCGTAGATTCGAAAACTACCTACTGCAAACGGCCACTGCTTTACTTTAAATATAAATTTTTTAATTAACAGCTCAGCCCAGAAATTTTTCTCAAATATGGGGATTGAGTGCATAAATTTATATTTATATTTCAAATGCATGTCACATCACCAGAAATAGTTCTACTTTCAAACAGATTTAGCCCTGGTCTGTCGGTTAAAGCGTCTGACTAGAAATCAGATTATCTATGGCAGCGTAGGTTCGAAACCTACCTAATGCAAACGGCTATTGTTTTGCTTGAAATATATATTTTTTAATTAAAAGCTCAGCCCAGAAATTTTTCTCAAATATGGGGATTGAGTGCATAAATTTATGAAAATATATTGGCCTTGAATTTCAAACGCATGGCACATCACCAGAAATAGTTCAACTTTCGAACAGATTTAGCCGTGGTCTGTCGTTTAAGGCGTCTGACTAGAAATCAAATTCTCTATGGCAGCGTAGGTTCAAAACCTACCTACTGCAAACGGCCATTGTTTTGCTTGAAATATATATTTTTTAATTAACAGCTCAGCAAAGAAATTTTTCTCAAATATGGGGATTGAGTCAATAAATTTATAAAAATATAATGGCCTTATATTTCAACGCATGGCACATCACCAGAAATAGTTCGACTTTCAAACAGATTTAGCCTTGGACTGCCGGTTAAAGCGTCTGACTAGAAATCAGATTCTCCATGGCAGCGTAGGTTCGAAACCTACCTACTGCAAACGACCATTGTTTTGCTTGAAATATAATTTTTGTAATTAGCAGCTCAGCCCAGAAAATTTTGTCAATTATGGGGATTGAGTGCATACGTTTATAAAAATATAATGCCCTTATATTTCAAATGCATGGCACATCAACAGAAATAGTTCTAATTTCAAACAGATTTAGCCCTTGTCTGTCGGTTAAGGCGTCTGACTAGAAATCAGATTATCTATGGCAGCGTAGGTTCGAAACCTACCTACTGCAAACGACCATTGTTTTGCTTAAAATATAATTTTTGTAATTAGCTGCTCAGCCCAAAATATTTTGTCAATTATGGGGATTGAGTGCATACGTTTATAACAATATAATGCCCTTATATTTAAATTACATGGCACATCACCAGAAATAGTTCGATTTTCAAACAGATTTAGCCTTCTTCTGTCGGTTAAGGCGTCTGACTAGAAATCTCTATGGAAGCGTAATTTCGAAACCTTCCTAATGCAAACGGCCATTGTTTTGCTTGAAATATATAATTTTTAATTAAAAGCTCAGCCCAGAAATTTTTCTCAAATATGGGGATTGAGTCCATAAATTTATAAAAATATATTGGTCTGACGGTTAAGGCGTATGACTAGAAATCAGATTCTCTATGGCAGCGTAGATTCGAAACCTACCTACTGCAAACGGTCATTGTTTTGCTGGAAATATATATTATATAGTTAACAGCTCAGCCCAGAAATTTTTCTCAAATATGGGGATTGAGTACATAAATTTATAAAAATATAATGGCCTTATATTTCAACGTATGGCACATCACCAGAAATAGTTCGACTTTCAAGCAGATTTAGCCTTGGTCTGTCGGTTAAGGCGTCTGACTAGAAATCAGATTTTCTATGGCAGCGTAGATTCGAAAACTACCTACTGCAAACGGCCACTGCTTTACTTTAAATATAAATTTTTTAATTAACAGCTCAGCCCAGAAATTTTTCTCAAATATGGGGATTGAGTGCATAAATTTAAATTTATATTTCAAATGCATGTCACATCACCAGAAATAGTTCTACTTTCAAACAGATTTAGCCCTGGTCTGTCGGTTAAAGCGTCTGACTAGAAATCAGATTATCTATGGCAGCGTAGGTTCGAAACCTACCTAATGCAAACGGCTAATGTTTTGCTTGAAATATATATTTTTTAATTAAAAGCTCAGCCCAGAAATTTTTCTCAAATATGGGGATTGAGTGCATAAATTTATAAAAATATATTGGCCCTGAATTTCAAACGCATGGCACATCACCAGAAATAGTTCAACTTTCAAACAGATTTAGCCGTGGTCTGTCGTTTAAGGCGTCTGACTAGAAATCAAATTCTCTATGGCAGCGTAGGTTCAAAACCTACCTACTGCAAACGGCCATTGTTTTACTTTAAATATATATTTTTTAATTAACTGCTCAGCATAGAAATTTTTCTCAAACATGAGGATTGAGTGCATAAATTTATAAAAATATATTGGACCTGAATTTCAAACGCATGGCACATCACCAGAAATAGTTCAACTTTCAAACAGATTTAGCCGTGGTCTGTCGTTTAAGGCGTCTGACTAGAAATCAAATTCTCTATGGCAGCGTAAGTTCAAAACCTACCTACTGCATAAATTTATAAAAATATAATGCCCTTATATTTCAAACCCATGGCACACCACCAGAAATAAGTCGACTTTCAAACAGATTTAGACTTCTTCTGTCGGTTAAGTAAATCAGATTCTCTATGGCAGCGTAGGTTCGAAAACTACCTACTGCAAACGACCATGGTTTTGCTTGAAATAAAATTTTTGTAATTAGCAGCTCAGCCCAGAAAATTTTGTCAATTATGAGAATTGAGTGCATAAATTTATAACAATATAATGCCCTTATATTTCAAATGCATTTCACATGACCCGAAAAAGTTCAACTTTCAAACAGATTTAACCCGGGTCTGCCGGTTAAGGCGTCTGACTAGAAATCAGATTCTCTATAGCAGCCTAGGTTCGAAACCAACCTACTGCAAACGGCCATTGTTTTGCTTGAAATATATAATTTTTAATTAACAGCTCAGCCCAGAAATTTTTGTTGAATATTAAGATTGAGTGCATAAATTTATAAAAATATAATGGCCTTATATTTCAAACGCATGGCTCATCACCAAAACTGTTCGACTTTCAAACAGATTTAGCCTTGGCTTATCGGTTAAGAAGTCTCACTTGAAATCAGATTATCTATGGCTGCGTAGGTTCGAAACCTACCTACTGCAAACGACCATTGTTTTGCTTAAAATATAATTTTTGTGATTAGCTGCTCAGCCCAAAAAATTTTGTCAATTATGGGGATTGAGTGCATACGTTTATAACATTATAATGCCCTTATATTTCAAATGCATGGCACATCAACAGAAATAGTTCTACTTTAAAACAGATTTAGCCCTGGTCTGTCGGTTAAGGCGTCTGACTAGAAATCAGATTTAGCCTTTTAATGTCTGTTAAGGCGTCTGACTAGAAATTAGATTTTCTATGACAGCGTAGGTTCGAAACCTACCTACTGCAAACGACCATTGTTTTGCTTAAAATTTAATTTTTGTAATTAACAGCTCAGCCCAGAAATTTTTCTCAAATATGGGGATGTAGTGCATAAATTTATAATATAATGCCCTTATATTTCAAATGGCACATCACCAGAAATAGTTCTACTTTCAAACAGATTTAGCCCTGGTCTGTCGGTTAGGGCGTCTGACTAGAAATCAGATTATCTATGGCAGCGTAGGTTCGAAACCTACCTACTGCAAACGACCATTGTTTTCCTTGAAATATATATTTTTTAATTAACATCTCAGCCCAGAAATTTTTCTCAAATATGGGGATTGAGTGCATAAATTTATAAAAATATAATGGCCTTATATTTCAAAGCCATGGCACACCACCAGAAATAAGTCGAATTTCATACAGATTTAGTCTTCTTCTGTGGTTAAGGCGTCTGACTAGAAATCAGATTTTCTATGGCAGCGTAGATTAGAAAACTACCTACTGCAAACGGCCACTGCTTTACTTTAAATATATATTTTTTAATTAACAGCTCAGCCCAGAAATTTTTCTGAAATATGGGGATTGAGTGCATAAATTTATATTTATATTTCAAATGCATGTCACATCACCAGAAATAGTTCTACTTTCAAACAGATTTAGCCCTGGTCTGTCGGTTAAAGCGTCTGACTAGAAATCAGATTATCTATGGCAGCGTAGGTTCGAAACCTACCTAATGCAAACGGCTATTGTTTTGCTTGAAATATATATTTTTTAATTAAAAGCTCAGCCCAGAAATTTTTCTCAAATATGGGGATTGAGTGCATAAATTTATAAAAATATACTGGCCCTGAATTTCAAACGCATGGCACATCACCAGAAATAGTTCAACTTTCAAACAGATTTAGCCGTGGTCTGTCGTTTAAGGCGTCTGACTGGAAATCAAATTCTCTATGGCAGCGTAGTTTCGAAACCTACCTACTGTAAACGGCCACTGTTTTACTTTGAATATATATTTTTTAATTAACAGCTCAGCCTAGAAATTTTTCTCAAATATGGGGATTGAGTGCATAAATTTATATTTATATTTCAAATGCATGTCACATCACCAGAAATAGTTCTACTTTCAAACAGATTTAGCCCTGGTCTGTCGGTTAAAGCGTCTGACTAGAAATCAGATTATCTATGGCAGCGTAGGTTCGAAACCTACCTAATGCAAACGGCTAATGTTTTGCTTGAAATATATATTTTTTAATTAAAAGCTCAGCCCAGAAATTTTTCTCAAATATGGGGATTGAGTGCATACATTTATAAAAATATATTGGCCCTGAATTTCAAACGCATGTCACATCACCAGAAATAGTTCAACTTTCAAACAGATTTATCCTTGATCTGTCGGTTAAGGCGTCTGACTAGAAATCAGATTCTCTATGGCAGCGTAGATTCAAAACCTACCTACTGCAAACGGTCATTGTTTTGCTTGAAATATATATTTTTTAGTTAACATCTCAGCATAGAAATTTTTCTCAAATATGAGGATTGAGTGCATAAATTTACAAAAATATATTGGCCCTAAATTTCAAACGCATGGCACATTACCATAAATAGTTCAACTTTCAAACAGATTTAGCCGTGGTCTGTCGTTTAAGGCGTCTGACTAGAAATCAAATTCTCTATGGCAGCGTAAGTTCAAAACCTACCTACTGCATAAATTTATAAAAATATAATGCCCTTATATTTCAAACCCATGGCACACCACCAGAAATAAGTCGACTTTCAAACAGATTTAGACTTCTTCTGTCGGTTAAGTAAATCAGATTCTCTATGGCAGCGTAGGTTCGGAAACTACCTACTGCAAACCACCATGGTTTTGCTTGAAAAAAAATTTTTGTAATTAGCAGCTCAGCCCAGAAAATTTTGTCAATTATGAGGATTGAGTGCATAAATTTATAACAATATAATGCTCTTATATTTCAAATGCATGGCACATGACCCGAAATAGTTCAACTTTCAAACAGATTTAGCCCTGGTCTGTCGGTTAAGGCGTCTGACTAGAAATCAGATTATCTATGGCAGCGTAAGTTCAAAACCTACCTACTGCATAAATTTATAAAAATATAATGCCCTTATATTTCAAACCCATGGCACACCACCAGAAATAAGTCGACTTTCAAACAGATTTAGACTTCTTCTCTCGGTTAAGTAAATCAGATTCTCTATGGCAGCGTAGGTTCGAAAACTACCTACTGCAAACGACCATGATTTTGCTTGAAATAAAATTTTTGTAATTAGCAGCTCAGCCCAGAAAATTTTGTCAATTATGAGAATTGAGTGCATAAATTTATAACAATATAATGCCCTTATATTTCAAATGCATTTTACATGACCCGAAATAGTTCAACTTTCAAACAGATTTAACCCGGGCTGCCGGTTAAGGCGTCTGACTAGAAATCAGATTCTCTATGGCAGCGTAAGTTCAAAACCTACCTTCTGCAAACGACCATTGTTTTCCTTGAAATATATATTTTTTAATTAACATCTCAGCCCAGAAATTTTTCTCAAATATGGGGATTGAGTGCATAAATTTATAAAAATATAATGGCCTTATAATTCAAAGCCATGGCACACCACCAGAAATAAGTCGACTTCTGTGGTTAAGGCGTCTGACTAGAAATCAAATTCTCTATGGCAGCGTAGTTTCGAAACCTACCTACTGCAAACGGCCACTGTTTAACTTTAAATATATATTTTTTAATTAACAGCTCAGCCCACAAATTTTTCTCAAATATGGGGATTGAGTGCATAAATTTATATTTATATTTCAAATGCATGTCACATCACCAGAAATAGTTCAACTTTCAAACAGATTTATCCTTGATCTGTCGGTTAAGGCGTCTGACTAGAAATCAGATTCTCTATGGCAGCGTAGATTCAAAACCTACCTACTGCAAACGGTCATTGTTTTGCTTGAAATATATATTTTTTAATTAACATCTCAGCATAGAAGTTTTTCTCAAATATGAGGATTGAGTGCATAAATTTACAAAAATATATGGGCCCTAAATTTCAAACGCATGGCACATTACCAGAAGTAGTTCAACTTTCAAACAGATTTAGCTGTGGTCTGTCGTTTAAGGCGTCTGACTAGAAATCAAATTCTCTATGGCAGCGTAAGTTCAAAACCTACCTACTGCATAAATTTATAAAAATATAATGCCCTTATATTTCAAACCCATGGCACACCACCAGAAATAAGTCGACTTTCAAACAGAATTAGACTTCTTCTGTCGGTTAAGTAAAATATAATGGCCTTATATTTCAAACGCATGGCTCATCACAAAAACTGTTCGAATTTCATACAGATTTAGCCCTGGTCTATCGGTTAAGAAGTCTGACTTGAAATCAGATTATCTATGGCGGCGTAGGTTCGAAACATACCTACTGCAAACGACCATTGTTCTGCTTAAGATATAATATTTGTAATTAGCTGCTCAGCCCAAAAAATTTTGTCAATTATGGGGATTGAGTGCATACGTTTATAACATTATAACGCCCTTATATTTCAAATGCATGGCACATCAACAGAAATAGTTCTACTTTCAAACAGATTTAGCCCTGGTCTGTCGGTTAAGGCGTCTGACTAGAAATCAGTTTATCTATGGCAGCGTAGGTTCGAAACCTACCTACTGCAAACGACCATTGTTTTGCTTAAAATTTAAATTTTGTAATTAACAGCTCAGCCCAGAAATTTTTCTCAAATATGGGGATGTAGTGCATAAATTTATAATATAATGCCCTTATATTTCAAATGGCACATCACCAGAAATAGTTCTACTTTCAAACAGATTTAGCCCTGGTCTGTCGGTTAAGGCGTCTGACTAGAAATCAGATTATCTATGGCAGCGTAAGTTCAAAACCTACCTACTGCATAAATTTATAAAAATATAATGCCCTTATATTTCAAACCCATGGCACACCACCAGAAATAAGTCGACTTTCAAACAGATTTAGACTTCTTCTGTCGGTTAAGTGAATCAGATTCTCTATGGCAGCGTAGGTTCGAAAACTACCTACTGCAAACGACCATGATTTTGCTTGAAATAAAATTTTTGTAATTAGCAGCACAGCCCAGAAAATTTTGTCAATTATGAGAATTGAGTGCATAAATTTATAACAATATAATACCCTTATATTTCAAATGCAAGGCACATGACCGAAATAGTTCAACTTTCAAACAGATTTAGTCGTGGTCTGTCGTTTAAGGCGTCTGACTAGAAATCAAATTCTCTATGGCAGCGTAAGTTCGAAACCTACCTATTGCAAACGACCATTGTTTTGCTTGAAATATAATTTATGTTACTAGCAGCTCAGCCCAGAAAATTGTGTCAATTATGGGGATTGAGTGCATAAATTAATGGCCTTATATTTCAAAAGCATGGCACATCACCAGAAATAGTTCTACTTATAAACAGATTTAGAATTGGTCTGTCGGTTAAGGCGTCTGACTAGAAATCAGATTCTCTATGGCAGCGTAGTTTCGAAACCTAAATACTACAAACGGAAATTGCTTTGCTTGAAATATATAATTTTTAATTATCAGCCCACCCAGAATTTTTTGTACAATATATCGGTTGAATGCATAAATTTATAAAAATATAATGGCCTTATATTTCAAACGCATGGCTCATTACCAAAATAGTTCGACTTTCAAACAGATTTAGAATTGGTCTATCGGTTAAAGCTTCTGACTTGAAATCAGATTCTTTATGGTAGCGTAGATTCAAAACCTACCTACTGCAAACAGCCATTGTTTTGCTTGAAATACATATTTTATAGTTAAGAGCTCAGCCCAGAAATTTTTCTCAAATATGGGGATTGAGCGCATAAATTTTTAAAAATATATTGCCCTTATATTTTAAACGCATGGCACATCACCAGAAATAGTTCAACTTTCAAACAGTTTTAGCCCTGGTCTGTTGGTTAAGGCGTCTGACTAGAAATCAGATTCTCTATAGCAGCGTAGGTTCGAAACCAACCTACTGCAAACGGTCATTGTTTTGCTTGAAATATATATTTTCTAATTAACATCTCAGCCCAGAAATTTTTGAGCCCGAAATGCGATTTCGAGGTGATTTCTCAAAACTGGATAAAATTCTGTATTGGGGGGGTTTTCGGGGACGAGAAATTCGAATTTGTAATTATTTTTGGAAAAAAAACCATAAATTATCGATAATTTATCAATATAACCCATTTTCTCGTATACCCTGCATTTATAATGTTTTTTTAATTTTTTCAAATACTTACATTGTTCCGAGAAGATTAAAATTTTTATCAAAGATAGAGGTCAATGAGATCTATCCACAGATACCATAAAATTCCCCCCAGCCCCCTCCGTTTAAATATAATTAATTATTCTATGTAAATTTATAACCGCATGAAAAAACCGTTCCTGACGACAAACGGTATAACTTGTGGGAATCATTTTAGAATTTTTTTATAGAGAAAGAACCAAAGTATTTACCACATAAATTTCAAATTCTCAAAATTATAAACAAATAAGATATAAAACATTCAAAATTGATTATTGATTTTTAAGCCGATTTTTCCATTTAAACTGAGATTTTTAGATTATTTCTCAACCCATATGAATTCGAGAAAGTTGAAATTTTTGCGAAAGATACACACCAATGAGGTCTATTCGTAGATACTATAACGTCCTCCCTAACCCCCCCCTTTTTGGTTAATATTTGCATTTTATATTTTCGAATTTATCATGTTTCTCTTCAAAAATTTTAGATTTTTAATTTTTAAAAATATCTATCTTTCTCCCAGAAGGTTGAAATTTTTATCAGAGTTAGAGGTCAATGAGGTCTATTTGCAAATACCATAACGTCCGTCTCCCGCCCTCCCCATGATTAATTAATATTCTAAAATTATAATTTTCATGGATATCGTGATACTCTTCAAAAATTCCTATTTTTATTTTTTTTAAATACCTGCATTACTTCGAAGAGATTGATTTTTTTTTAAAAGATGGAAGTCATTGAGGTCTATAAATAAAAATTATAAAGTCCTCTTCAGGTCTCACCATTTAATTATAAATAATCATTAATACTAATTTTTAAAAAATTGCAGTCTCCGACATAAACCGTTCCCGACCAAAAACCATACAACTTGTGTAAGACCTTTTGGTATCATTAAATAGAGAAAAGACCAAAGTTTATAATGTATAGGTTTTTAAATTAATAGAGAAATAAATAACGGAAATATTAAACATTTTATGAAAAAAATCCTTTTTTTTTGTTAATATTATGTCCCCCGGAAGGACTAAGGAACTTATAATTAAACAACTGACTATTTTTTTTGAATACCCCCCGACCCCCTATCGTCGTGCCAAATTTGAGCCGGATCGGTTAATATCGACCTCGATCCAAATTTTCATGAGGTCGTGATTTTTTCCAAAAATTTACATTTTTAGTTTTTTAAAATACCTACGTCGATCCGAGAAGATTGAAATTTTATCGAAAGATGGAGGTCGACGAGGTCTATCCGCAGATACCATAAAGTCCCCCCCAGCCCCCTCCATTGAATTGCAATTAAGCATTTTTTAAAAATTTGCAGCCTCCCACAAAAGTCGCTCCCGACGGCAAACGATAGGACTTGGATAAAACTTTTTGATATCGTCAGATAGAGGAAGGACCAAGGTATATAATGCATAAATTTCAAATTCTCAAAATTGTAAATAAGCGAGATATTGAACTTTGAAAATCGACCATCGATTTTCGGGCCGATTTTGGAGCTCGAAATGCGATTTCGAGGTGATTTCTCAAAACTGGATAAAATTTTGCATGGGGGGGTTTTCGAGGACGAGAAATTTGAATTTGAAATTATTTTATGAAAATATCGATAAATTATCGACGATTTATCGATATAACCCATTTCCACGTGTAGCCTGTAATTAAGGGATTTTGATTTTTTTAAAATACTAAAGATCATCCTAGTAACCTCAATTTTTTTTCAGAAAATAAAGCAAAGTGGGGTCTATCTTAAAAAAAATAAAACTCCCCCCTCCACCCCTCCGTTTAGGCTCTATCGGTCGTTATTTAAAATTTTTATTTTTTTTCAAAATTTGCTCGTTTCGACAAACGGCGAGGTTTTTAAGCGATTTTTTGATATCGTCCGATAGACCTCGGGCAAAGATATATTGCCTATAAATTTCGGCCTCCTGCGATTATAAATAAGCGAGATATCGATAATCAAATATTCGTCGCGAAACCTGGACATAATTTGAAGGTCATTTCTCCGGAGGGAACAAAATTTCGCCTAGGGGGGTTAACGAAAGCCGCAAATCCAAATCCGATAATATTTTTTTGAAATATCGACAAATTGTCGATAATCTGCCGATTCGACATTTTGACACCCCTCGTACACGCTCAGATATAAAAATTGCTAAGCCCCACTTGTATATAAATTTTCCCGGTCTTAGCGGCCTTTTCGGAAACGGGAGTCTCCAGTCTATCTCAGAAAAATATAAACCCCTTTCCCGAGAGGGTTTAACAGATTGAAAATATTCCCCGAAATAAAATTTCGATGAAAACCTCCATCCGCGCCCGAGAGTTTGACCTCCGACCAATTTCCTATAACAAAACGTGTCGTAACTCGAACCACACCAATTTTATCCCCCATCCCCCCTTAATAATAAAAAAATTTTATACCGACGCCCGGCCTTATAGGTTCTTCAAAAAAAATTACAATACAATGAGCGGACACCGGCCAAAATCACCGAAAATGCCTTCGACCTCGAATAACTTCCAAGGTCGCAGGAACTGACCTCCCAAAGGTCATTTTAGGAACTCCCCGGTGCCCCTCCACAAAAGCCCCAAACATGAACAGAATCGCAGGGGGGCGTAAAAAAGCGCCAAGGTCGAACTCGTCGGGTGGTCAGAAATGGGCTCGAAATCGTGTCGCCGAGGTGTTTACCCGGGAGCGGCCGCCCCCCTATGGGTCCGATTTTGATTCCGTTTGGGCCAGAACGTTTCAGAGAGTCCAGTTAATATGTCCAAAAAGTTTAAAGGTCCTGCCCCACCGATAAATGGACGATAATCTATTTTAAAGACGTTTTCAAATTTTCGACCAAAAACGGCTCCCGCAAGTTTGACCTCGATTATTCGCTATGCCCCTCGTAGAATCTCGGCGCAAAGTGGGGCGCTAGAAGCGCCCATCCCTTCTCTATTTTAAAAAAAATCAGCGGCCCCCTTGTCCGTTTCTGCGAATTTTGGCGAATTTTCAAACGCGACGATGACGAAAATCGTCAAAAAAAGGTCCCAAATTTACCCCCCTAAATATTATAAAATCGCGTTTTCGCCAAGATAGGTCTCCTATGCCGCTCCAAAATTTTCCCCCACCACCGTTAGTTTCCCGACTTTTTCCATAGATTTTGAAAAAAACCATTTTTTCTTTTTAGAGCAAGTTTCGGGAAAATTTAAACGGGAGGCCCAGTCCCCCGTACCAGTTAGCCGAATTCGGATCGCGCACGCGGATAGCCCCGACCCCCCTAAATTTTAAAAAAATTAATCCCCCCTTCCCCGACCCGACACCGAAAAATGGGACCGCCGCGAGGAAAAAAGGGTAACCAATTTCGAGCCATTTTTGCCGACCTCACCGTTCGATCGGCGATATCTCCGCCGAGGTTTGTGCTTTTTTCGATCCGATTGCGCCAGTTGGAGCCCCCGTGCCCCCTTCGCTTAAAAAAAAATTGGCGCCCCTCCCGGTAATATTTCCGATTTTTAAGAACATTTCAAATCCGGCGGAGCACGATCTCGAAAAATTTTTTTGGTGGGGAGGGGGGATCGGGGAGCTGCCCCCCCTGGCCCCCGTCCCGATCGGTCCTCCGAGCCCCGAGATATTTAGCTTTAACCACTTTGACCTCCTCAAAACCTCAAAAAATGACTTCGGGAATTTTTTCTTTCGCGACCGTTTTCGTGTTCACGGCAGCGGCTTCCGAATAGGGTAGGGCGCTCGAGGGGGTCGATTCAAATAACCGAGATAACAAAAATGACCTCAATTTTGAGGTCACTTGAGGAAAACCTCAAATAGGTTCGGGCTAGCCCTCGACCCTCGGAACACGAATCCGAGGTCGAAATCGCAAACTTTCGATCGCCAGACCACCCTAATGTCAAATCAATTTTTTGAGTGGGAGGCACTCCCTCCCTATGGGACCGACCTCGGATCCGACCGCGTCAGGCGAAAGCCCCGTCTTCCCTTTGTCTTAAAAAAAATCGGCGCCCCCGCCAGTCCCATAGCGAGGGAGAGGGAGACGCCCGTAGTCTTCGCCGACGTACCGACCTCAAAAAATTTTTTGAGGCGGGGAGGTAGGGGAGGGCGCGAACCTCATCCCTCGACCTCGCCTAGGTCCCTACCGAGTTTCGACTCGATCGGCCCCATAGCCTCCGAGATAGCAAACTTTTTGAACTTTGACCTCCTCAAAACCTCAAATAAAAAAATCACCAATTTACTCTCGGGGGCGCGTCCGGTGCTCTGGGTGGTAGGCTATCCTACGAGGTACGGCGCGTCGCGCTAGCGCTTCAAACAACCGAGATAGTTAAAGCGACCTCAATTTTGAGGTCGCTTTTGAGGAAAACCTTACATAGGTTCGAGGTAGCCCTCGAGGCGTAGAACGCGAAGGGGGATCAAAAATCGGGATCCCTCCTCGCGAACGGGAACCTACGATCAAATATATTTTTTGAGGGGGGGGTACTCCCTCCCTATGGGACCGACCTCGAATCCGACCGCGTCAGGCGAAAGCCCCGTCCTCCCTTTACCTAAAAAACATTCGGCGCCTTTCCCGGTCCCATAGGGCGGGAGGGGGAATTTTTCGAAAGGGACGCCGCCGAAAAATTTTCAAAAAATTTTTTGAGGAGGGAGGAGGGGGAGATGGGGTACTTCCTCCCCCAACCTCCTCCAGAACCTTACCGAGTTGGGTCCCGATCGGAACGACGGTCTCGGAGATAGCAAACTTTTTGACTTTTGACCTCCTCAAAACCTCAAAAAAAAATTCGCCAATTGTCGATCTCGGGCTCGACGCGTAGCCTGAGTATAGGGCTTTCAGGACGTCCGGGTCGGGTCCGCCCCCGACCTCAAATACTCAAAAATCCGACACTACCTCAATATTGAGGAATTTTTGAGGAGGTAGGGCAAGGCGGCGCTCGACGCCCCTCCGCGACCTCACTCACGCCCCGAGGTCGGATTTTTCGATTTCCGATTTTGGGAAAGCGAAAAATGCGGTCCTTTTTTTTGATCCCCCCTTGTCGCCTCCCGTTTGGGAGGGGATCAGGGAGGAGGGTATCGTAAGAAAGGCCGTTCCTTCGACTATCTCCCGTATCGATCCGAACCCGGCCGGACCAAACGCGACCTTAATCGACGCGTTCAAAAACAACATTGAAAAAGGTCATAGTAGATATATAGTGCCGATATAAGCAACAAAAACCGTACATAACCTCAATTTCCTAACCCCCCCGCAGCGGGGGCCCCTAGTGTCCCCCCTGGCTACCAGAGTGCGCTCCGCCCCCCACCCAGCTTGTGTAGCGTCCTGTTTTGCCAAGGTTCCGCCCGTCGCTGCTAGATGTCGCGCGCTCCGACCGTCGTAGGCCCCCCCGGTAGAGGGCGGTGACGGTGCGGCGCGGAGACGGTGTGGCGCGGTGACGCGGGGGATCGGGTCGTCGGTAAACAAGTCGAGTGACTTATACAGAGTGTCTCAATAATCACGGTTTAATAAAAGAAAAACTACAGATACAATAACAAATATTTATTAGCTCATATGTAGACAACGTAATGCTTCGTACAAGCGGTGTTTCTGGTCCATGAGATTTTCTACTTCATCGCGGTCGAGGATAATTTCGTCGCCATGATCCTGTTTCAGTATCAACTCACAGCTCTCTTCTTCGTTCGAATAGGTCACCTCGATACTGCTCCCGATGTAGACTGTTATGTCGTTCCAGAACATGATTTCTCCCACCTCGTCCTCCAGAAAGAACAAAAAATCCCAAAAATCCTGGACTTGAAAATCTATGTGCTTGTTCTTGAAGATGAAACGGACACCTGAATTCTTTATTTCGAAAATCGTGTTTTCATCGATAGTGACCACTTTGTTACACATTGCGAGAAACAGACTGACTTAAGAATCAAATTCAAATGTACTTATATATCAACAATCCCCCACTATCGGTGTAATTAAGCGAGATATTTACATTTAATCAATTTGAATAAGCATTTTGCCAAAAGAAGCAAACAAGCGCACGTAGTTACATATAGCGGGATTAAAATAGTTTTGTATTCGTTACCGCAATTGTCGTTAACGCCGCCGCTGGTGTTATTGGCATTCTTGATAGCGATCGTTTGCCATTCGCCGTGGTCTTCGTAGCTCCGGTTCGCGAAAACGAAACGTACCTTGTAATTTAAATACGGCTTATCTGCGGTAGTGTTATGCGACAATGTCACGCTAAAAGTTTGTAGCTTGTCGATTCCGTTGACCTGAGCGAGTTGCATACGCGTCCACGTATCGGGCCAAATGCACCGATTATTATGATTTTTGAAACAAACGAACGCTTCAATCACATCCTTAGGTTTATGTATATAGAAAACGTTTTGTACCACAGCCGACAACAAAACAAAGTGAGCACTTAACAAAACCATGTTTCTAGCCCGAATGAATCTATCCTAGATCTCGGTAACTGCTTTTATAACGCTCAAACAATAATGACATTTATTCTGGGGAGGTGCCGGGCCGTCGATATGCATTTTGCTGTCTGGTCTGTTATAGTGAACAAAGCAGGGCAAATGAGTTTGCAATTCAAAATTGTTGCGATGTCGTACTGGTAACTTATGCCACATATTTAACAAATCGTGCGGTCTCACATGCCACAGGAATCAATTCAAGTTGTTCGGTATCCAAGCTCCTAAAATCGTCGAAGAAAACTATCTTCTTATTCATTGTTGTGAAAGATCGATAACTTTCTTAACAAATCCCTAATTTGTTTAAAGACACTCTCTGTGGGACAATTAATTCCGACAAGACTCAAGTCTATTTCACCGACTCTCGTTAATTTATTCAAAAATTCGTTGTATTCGTAATACGTTTTCTCTTTGAAAAAATACAAATGTCCGTTGGTGTATTGAAACGCGCCCGACAAATCGTCGGGCAGACCCGGAAACAGTTCCGTAGTAAAACCGTGTTCACTCGCACTCAAGGAACACTCGTCTATTTCTGCATAGTAGCGTTTACCGTAAAATATATACGTTCGACCACCATACGTATTAAAAATGGCGTTCACTGTTTTACCCGCAGGCACACCCAGTCGCTGGACGCTTTGTCGGTCGCCCACTACCGTGAAACTCGGGAAGTGAAGTAAATAAAACGAATCACCGGTGACTACCAAAAGTTGTCCGTTGGGTCTTTGGTAGATATGCGAAATAGGAGCGTAAATAGGGACATAATCTGATATCATTTTAGGTTCCATGTAGACTTTATCACCTAATCTTATTATCCAAACCCATTTGTCGTAAAACAGATACATATGATGGTTAGACCTAACCAAAAATATGGATGGATTTACGTGACACAAATCTGGTACTTTTGTTTCGTTTTTGCCTATCGGAGGTTTCGTAGTTGTAGTAGTAGTGGTAGTGGTAGTTGTTGTTGTAGTCGGAGTTGTTACGCTGGCGGTGGTTGTGGTTTTTTTACCATATAAACGTTGAAGACCTGCAATATCGTCGTATGACAATGTCTTAGAATATAAGCTATACCAAGGGTACATAATGACATTGCGTTCGTTACTGTGCGCCAAACCCAACGTATGTCCAATTTCGTGGAACAACACGGTAAACAAGCTCGTCTTTCCTCCGGGCGCAGGCACTTCTAAACCGTTGTACCAATCTTCGGATTTATCCAAATGAACTTCCACGCACTCTTGTTGTTGATTTGGAAAAAATGCATGTCCTAATATGTTACCCCTTCCGTCGAAAGCAAAAGGACAGGATTCGTTCCCTTTACATCTTATGCTTTGTCTGTGGGTAGTGTATTTGTCAGACATCAAAATCATTATATCCGGCTCTGAGTAATTTAAGAAAAAATTTAAATTTGATTCATCACTCCATATTTTAAAAACCTCGGTTGCCAGCACTTTTAACTCTTGATAGTGACTGGGCGGTACTTGAATATACCAATTTAAATCCGTTTTCTGCCATCGCGAAACAGTCGTGAAGGCATTTTCTATTACACCACATCGGGGTTTATTTATTAGTTCGACGGTTTCGTTATTAAGAGTACCATCCACCGGTAAATTATAGAAATCCTGAAAATCCATTAGGGCACGTTGCAAACTCGACGCATTGATCTGCGTTAAAGATTCGTTGTCGTTAGGTGAAAGGAATCCGAATTTTTGTAAATATTCAATCACACCTTCCTCGGGCAGCGCGGCGACTATCGTCGACACGTCCGAACAGGTAGTAAAGACAGCGTAGCATAGCAACAAGACTCTCATCTCGTTCAAGGTCAGTAAAATACTAAAATGTATTCGGTTCCTAGCTAATCTTTTATAGGTAAAATAACAAAGAGAAGTGATGAACCAAACGCTTTTAGTCGCTATTTTGCGTGAGATGACGCAGAATATTACTCGAGAAATGGAACGAAAAAAGAATTATACTTCAATAGATTACAGTTTCGCAGTTTGTATTCATGTCATAGCATTAGCGTGCTTTATTTTTACGTGTAAATGTATTATTAATTTTTTTGGATTGAAATAAAAAGTCTTACTTAAATAAAAAAAAAAAGTTTTATTTCATACAGGGATCCTTGAATACAACCAATTATATAAAAGGGCAGAATTTCTCAACGCGCACATGCGCAGTCTTCCTCCGGAGTGAAACATGCAATGGGCGTGATCCGGTTGAAATTTCGGCGGATTCAACCAATTATCATCGTCGAATTTCTCCACGTTAATGACTCTGCATCCGACATCCTCCCGATCCATTTTCGACATTAAAAATTCCATTTTTGATCTTCCTCTCACGTATATCAAGTCAGCATTTTCTGTCAGTAGTCCGATCAACGTATCAATGTCGGAATATTGAACAAAACCAGAACTGTATTTGAGACCGTGATGATATTGTTCGAGCCAGCGTACCGTTCTCTTTTCTGCACCGGTCAACGTGCAATATTCACGCGGCGGTTTCAAAACGTAATGACTAATTTGGCATCCATTGTAGACAGCCATTTCTTTAACGACCAATCCATCTTCTAACTGGAAGCCTTGAATATCTACCGCAACGATGCGCATTTTTAATATGACTGGTTAAGACTAGGTTCCTCCGGCGGTATTTATGTTAGATTTCGAACAATCTCGCTGAGCGGTAGTTGTTCCACGATACAATCGTGAATGATGATGCAATAGGCACGTGTATTCGCGGGAAATCCCTTTTTTGCTTCGATGTCTAACTTTACGTCGACAGTGCTGGATTTTACACTGTCGTTTCTTCGAGAACAGTGAATGACGAAAATCGCGCAGTTTTTGAAAGCTATATAGTCAAGCAACGCAGTTTTTTCCTCACATCCCTTATAACTGGGGTAGAAATCCGTGTAATTGTGATGCGCTTCCACGAAGTCATTCTTTTCAAAATCTAATCGTAAACGTTCGTGAGGGTAATATTCTCCGTTTAGTGTTAATCTTATATCCGTTACGTCGACGTGATGGAAAAGCGTCGCATTTTTCGCTTCGTTGTCTTTGCGATTTGTTTGAAAAGCGACTATTACGTATCGGGGGCTTTCGATAGCCGCGCACGTCTTGACAGACCAAATTTCTTTGGTAGAGCCCGCGGTTAGGGCAGGATATTCATGAAGTTCCCATCGTCTATAGGGTATCAATATGGGTTGATCTAATCTAATCGATTTCAGCAGAGCCAATTTGATTTCGTCGTTTGGAAATATGTGCTTGACCCTAAGATCGACACTATAAATTTTTAATTCCGCCGTTGTTTTAATAGCACTGGCCGCAACACCGCCCATTGGTTTAATTATCATACAATTTTTGTCATGTCTGGCTCTTACCAATCTTATGGTTTGTTTTCAACAAGTTATCATATTATAATCATTAAATATATTTAAAAAGTGTCCTAACGGGATTCGCATGCTAAAATGTCCATTTTCTGTATCGTGAATCGCATTTTCAGGGAAATTCCAGCCGGAAATATCTAGATGCGATGAGTCATCTTTCGAGTAACACAGATAACCTCTAATCGTACTAACTATATCCGGATCACGCACGCTATCCACTTCTTTCCCATTCAGCTCGTACGATATAGTTTCAAAAAAATGCTCCTGCATTGTTTACAAATTGCACTTGGTCGGTTCCCGTGAGACGTTTCAGCGATCCCTTAATGCAAATAGCAGCGTCGTACATAAGCAGCCAGGCATCTCCTTGATTGATCGTGATCTCAATGGTGTCGTTGTTCAAAAAAGATTTCACAAAGGGATGATAGGTGCGGGTCTCCACGCGCTGGATTGATTCATCAAATTTTGGCTTTCTGTGTATGTCGAATATTTGATTCGATAACATCGTAGCCCAGTGATCGGAGAAATTGTTTGTTGCTCAATGTAAGACGACCTTTACGGATACGCCTCGGTTTTGTTACTAACCCTACCGTTTGGATGTTCGCTTTTTTATATTCACCAGCGGCTCCGATTGAGTTGAAAATCAACATTACGTTAATTTTTTAAGTTCCAATCTAATGATGATTTCTTCACCTCGGAAATTAACCAACTCAAAGTTTTGATCCAGAACCTGTAGGGTAATGTTGTAGATTTGTCGTTTGTTTACTGGCAAGTACGTTAGATATTTAGGAGTTTCGTCGATGGCGTACCCCGGATCGACGGACAAGGCAAACTCGTAAATTGTGTGCGAAGGTCTGTCGTTGTAGAACGCTCCAGACGTTATGTTACTATCTACATGTATCGTTCGCACTTTTATATATCCATTGGGCTCCAAAATTTTCTGTGAAAACCCCAATAATTTTCCGATACTGTCCGAGTGTTGTTTAAAGTTTACCCCGTATACGGGGCTGTAGATTTCACACTTTATCGTATTATTGTTGGGTTTGAATGATATCTCCTCTATTAACTTTGGGATCGTATTCTTCTCTTCCTTATTTTTTGGCAGATGTTCGTTAATGTAGGTTTCAATGTCGCTAATTTCATAGGACCCGGTCGGAATTTCAATTACGTTTTCTTTATTGTTACTATCGAAGTAGTAAAATTTATTCGAACCCTTATCTATGTTGGGAATGTTGTTGTAAGAGTGGAATCCAATCAGCGCTAAACCGTACTCTACATGTTCATCCAACTGCAGCGGATTGACAAAGTCAATGGATAATGTCGACGTGTGCCCTTTTAACGTAAATATGATCGACATGTTGACTGCTTATAGGTCCGCGATTTCAGTCCTTTTTATAGGGAAATTGCAAACACAAATGACCGCAATTGTATTGCGTAAACTTTTGATATCTATCGTGATTATAGTAGATATTGGCGCTGTTGCCGAAATATTTAACAAGTTCCGCGGGTGGTTTCAGGTTACCGAAACTGTCAAATAACTCAACATCGTTTCCCTTCTTCTTTTTGTATGCTACCCAGTGGGTTCCTCTATTTCGACGAACATCCAAATTTACGATTCCGCATTCTTGCGATCTGATTCGACGGGGTAAACTATCTCGCATAAAAACACCCCTGAAGTGAGGAATTTTTAATTTGCGCGCCAGAGATATTAAATCGACGTCGTATAGAGCCCTTCTGGGTAGCTTTTTTCCAATCTCTTCCATAGCTCGGTTATGGCGGTTGGCCTCTTCGAGTTTCTTTCGTGCGTTTTTCGCATCGATGACAGTTTTAGCGATAGCAGCGGCTCCGCCCGAGAGCGAACCTAAAGCCCCTAGCGCTCCTAATAACGGTAAAAGTGGTAAAATACCGCCCGATTTTGATTCGAACGGTATAATTCTAGGTACCCTAATTTTTTTACGTCCTCCCGCTTTTCTTACAGCGGCTCTGCCAGCTCGAAGCGCTTCCAGTGCCGATCTTCTAAGCATTTTAGGGTTATCGATATGAAACAATTGTTTCTTCTTTAATGCATTGCGAACCTTTTTCACGACACCCTGTCGAAACGAAACAGAGGGACGCCGTTGTTGACCCATACCGAGCTTACGTTTAGTTTCCATAGTCGCGGTGACAAAGAATGCGGCAGCTTTTTCACCAAACTTTGCGTCTTTAGATTTTACTCGCTGCCACGCACGCGTTTCCAATTCTTTATCCGCTTTATGACGTTCGTCTAACGATTTGTTTTGCGAATAGGCAATGTCGTGTACCTTACACGCAGCATCCAAAGGATTCACCCCGCTATCGTCTCGGTTCAAGCGTTTTTCCAATTTTGTACCGGGACCGCAAAACTGGTAATCCGGAATGTGTACTTCAAAAGGTAACTTGTTAATAAGCGTGTTAACGAGACCACTTCCGGACGCGAAGCATAACATACTAATTAAAGGAAATTGCTTGTGTCGTATATATATATATATATATATATATATATATATATATATATATATATATATATATATATATATATATATATATATATATATATATATATATATATATATATATATATATATACGAGGTGTCTCGAATAAACATTGTAGTCATGCGGGTGGTGCAGCAGAAACTCAAGCTCCCCATCGATAATTTAGATTTGGTTTGCGGAGATGGTTTCTTTAACAAAAGCAAACACGGTCAACTGCTACCCAATTCATTTAGGGCGGTGTTTTGCGGACCTAGCGGTTGCGGCAAAACCAACACCATGTTAGCGCTACTCTTTAACCCCATCGGGGCAAGTTTCGAAAATGTTTACGTCTACTCAAAGTCGTTGTATCAACCAAAATATCAACTGTTATCTCGCGTATTGAGCAATGTCAAAGGAGTTGGATATTATCCCTACAGTGAAAGAGACTCGATAATCGACCCCAGCAACGCGAAAGAGAATTCTGTGTTTATTTTCGACGACGTGGCGTGCGACAAGCAAGATAAAATTCGCGAGTATTTTTCGATGTGCCGACACAAGGCCATCGACGCTATTTATCTCTGTCAGACACACTCCAAGGTACCCAAGCAAATGATACGTGACAATTGCAATATTGTCGCGTTGTTTAAACAGGATGACATGAATTTACGTCACGTTTATGATGAACATGTCTCACCCGACGTTTCATACGACACGTTTAAACAAATTTGTTCCGAGTGCTGGAAAGAAAAGTACGGCTGTTTGATAATTGTCAAAGATTTCGACGTAAAAAACGGACGCTACCGCAAGGGTTTCGACAAATATATAAAAGTCGATATTTAATTGTCGATAGAAACAGTCATGAAGGCGACGTCCGCCGACATCGCCGACGCGGCGCTAAAAAAAAAGTAAACGAGTTGCCTAGATCTATTCGAAAGAAGTATTTAACATTAAAATTGGGTAAGAGCGAAGAGGATGCGTCAATTCGGAAGCTTTTCAAACCCGTCAGCGAGCCGCTAGAACGTATAGCAAAAATAAAGCTATCACCGTCACCGGCAGAAATAAAAACTGAACGTCGAGGTGTTAAGCGGGAACACAAAAAGGAACCGAACGAAGAAACAAAAAATAAGGTTGACGTATCATTTTTGCCTATGGAAGAAATTCAGGAAACGCCGGATCCCAATAAGAGCGTTGAAATGCAAAATATCGATGAGGAGGAAGATGATGTGTTTGACACATCGAGCGTGGCTAACGCATCCCTTCAATCATACCTGGAACAATATCCAGAAATTTCCCATTCCTATATTCAAAATTTATGGGTAAAATCGCCCGACACCGATATTTTTTACGGACCCGTTTACGACAAAATATCATCCAAATGGTTTCTCGGCAATAAATCGCTGGATTTTCATCAAGGATCTGGCGATATTATTGTAGACGGCGAGAGATATTCCGGTACCCGCGGCATGTATAATTTGGTGTTTTTGAAAGATCCCATAGCATACACAAAAGACGATTTGGCACAATATAAAAAAATAATGAAGGCTACCCAGGTGCACAGGGACGCGATCGGACGTCTGAAAGGCGCATCGACTGAACCAAAATATACCAAGATCATCCGACCCTTAATAAAATCTCAGTCGCGTTCGTACTCGTACAGCGGTCAAGGTTATAATATGCGTTATAATGACGCTCCTACTGAATATGTATACTGGGACGACGTCAATGAACTCGTAGAGCGTCTGAAATTACTAATCGCGTCGAAACACGCAGGCAACACGTCTCATGATAACGAAATAGTTTCAATCGTTGAAGAGCTAAAAGAATCAGGTTTTATACGTTAGTTTAACGATGAGTCTGGACAAGTTTGGACGTTCTAGCGCGCTGCGCTCTAAACGACCCTTCACTAATACTGTGATTAGAAGCGGCCTCGATTATATGCCAGACGGAAACGTCAATATGAACAATTTAAAAATTTGCAATGTCCAAACGCCTAGCGACGACCGTGACGTGGCTAACAAAAAATATGTGGATGAGACAAGTAATTTATTAAAAATTGCATTGAGAAAGATTATTGGACAGAAACTCGAAGCGTACACGAAAAGATTACAAATTGAAGACAAAACTAAATTCTCACGTCTTGAAGAACAACTGAAAATGAGTAGCACTACATTCGAAAATGAAATTAGGCAGTTTCGCGAAGTTTTCCACCAAAAGCTAAGCGAAACGAGCGCAAAGAAAGATTTGGAAAAGCACATGACAAAAGTCGCCGTTTTGTCACAGCAATTTCATGATATTGTAACCAAAATGGAACGACTTACGAACGAAAATGAGAATATAATGAAGGTATTGAAACAAAGGGTTTTAAATCCTCCATCGCAACCGAACACACATTATGAATAAAGAGAAGGTACAACTGGTTCGAGAACTGCACAAGCCGGCACGCAGAAATTATGCTCGCCGCCGGACTATAATACGAGGGATGGACGACCTGTGGCAAGCGGATCTGGCCCAATTAGATCGCTACAGCAAACAAAACAGAAATTTTAAATTCGTGCTGGTTGTGATAGACTGTTTCTCAAAATATGTATGGTGTCGCCCGTTGAAAACCAAAACCGGGGTCGAAGTCGCCAAGGCGTTTTCCAAAATTCTCAAGGACGGACGGTACCCACAAAATTTGCAAACTGATTTCGGTAAAGAATTTTACAACGTCACGTTTCTGAAACTTGTGGATAAGCATAAAATTAACCACTATAGTACGTATAGCATAAAAAAGGCCTCAATTGTCGAATGGGTGATACGTACCCTCAAAGAGAAATTGTTTCGACATCTTTCTTTACGCGGGATGTACAAATGGATCGATGTGCTGGCCTCTATCGTTGAAGAATACAATAATACAAAACATAGAACGACGGGTACGAAACCCATCGATGTGAGTAAGAGCAACGAAAAGAGAATTTTGAAAACCGCGTATAGTAGCATAAAAATATTCGGTCCTCGTAAACTTAAAGTCGGCGACATCGTTAGAATCAGCAAAGTCAAGCACGTGTTTAACAAAGGATATACACCGAATTGGACCACGGAATTGTTTAAAATTGTTAAAGTACGGGTTACTAACCCCCTAACGTATTTGCTTAAAGATATGCAGGGTAAACCCATAATGGGCGGATTTTATGAAGAAGAATTGCAGAAGACAGTTAACCCGGACTTATATCTCGTCGAAAAGGTGTTGCGCAGACGAGGCAATATGGTTCTCGTGTGCTGGTTGGGATTGGATAAGTCGCACGATTCGTGGGTAGACAACGTAGACGTCTTGAAATAAATTTAGTCTCGATTTAGAAGTTCTGACATAAATACGTGTATATGATGGCTCAAGAGCAAATTGTGACATCCAACGAATTGTATAATTTATTGGAAAATTTCGAGTTGCAACTTCCTTCATCAGAAGTGCTCCCGTCCAGCTTCGTTCCTGTAGAGCAACCAACCAAAAAATCTGCGACAAAACGAAAACAAAGTGCGTCGGTCGTATCCCGCAAGAAGAAGAAGAAAACTACCACAAGTGAAGCGTTTGCAGCTCCAACTTCATCCGCTGATTGGCTCGAAGTGTTCACGGACGGTAGAGAAAAAAGTGTCATTTGTGAGGCATTCAATTTAAAAAGAAACTTGGCGTCTCAGTTGTCGGGATTAGAGTGCAATATCAACGAAATTGAAACACAAATTGCGCTTTTTAATACAGACTTGCAAGTGGCGCGGCTGCAAGCTCAAGAGTGCAAAAGAAAACTAGAACAATTTAATAATTTAGCATTTAACGAAATTGTAAAATATTAATAATGTATATAATAAATAAATTATACAATTACAAACTTCTGTTTAATTATTATGCGGTGTTGTGGTGGTGGTAAAAAATAAAATAGCGTCTAAATATATACATGTTTATTCTTGTTGCAATACAATGGAATACAATCAATACATAAAAGCCTTATCTACAGTTACATATTTTATAATAAAACCACAGTATTAATAGTTCAATAGGCTATCAGAAAAGCGTAACTTTTTTCCATATTTCCCCTCACCGTGAAGCATTAAATTACATTCATCTTCAGTTTCTACAGTGAACAAAACTTCTTCCAAGCAGCTTTGACACCAAAATTGTTTATCGTGATATACATCATTCAAATTATTTATATCCAGCTGTAAATGATAGTGATCCAATAAAAGTCTAAAATTTTTCTTTTTAAATTTTTTAACTACTTGAAATATAAAGTGACAAGATTTACAAACTAAAATTTCCGAATATTTTATCCTGTAATAACTGACCCATAAACAGTAAGCGGATTCTCCGTCAAAATCAATGGTTGGAGTTGCCAAAATGCTATTTCTGTAAGACGATCCAAATCTCTTATTCAACAGAATGAATTCTAAATTTAATAAAGAATTGCCATCAGACTGGAGCGCTAATTGTTTAAGGTACCTCCATCTATATTTCGAATAATATTTAAATATTAGTATCGTTAGTTTCCAAGGCAAAGGTGACTCACGCAAAAAATCAGCACTACACCTAATATTTTCGCAAATTGTTATAATACAAAGGCTTTCTAATGTAAATTGTTTGACCATAATCTGTAACAAAAATATATTAAAAAATAATTACGGCACTTTATAATGTCCCCACGGAAGCGTTTGATATGAATTCGGCAAAAGATAACGTTTATCGTCTAAAGGACTCAAGGCAACTTTTGTTTGTTCGATGCTAAATACATTGTGAGTGTATGAACGAATGGTTCGTTGAGTGGCGTACTTTTCCCTAAAATTTGTTAAGCATTCTACGTAGTCATCAAATGAAATTTTATTTTTTACAATATTGTACTGAATACCCTTTGACTTTTTAACTACCGAACCCGTTAAAATTTTGAAAGTATACATTTTCGACCTTAACCCCGCATAATGACTAATGATGGTGCCATTAGTCTCATCCTTCATCAACCCCAAAACCTTTTTGTTGATTTGCGGTATATTATAAGGATTGTCATTAGGATAATCAGACGTATCAAATTTTGTTAAATCGGCCTTAATAACGCTTTCATATGCGTCATAACATTTGATATTATAAATGAAACTGTCCGTATCCATGTATTGAATTTTACATTTTTCGGGACCCAAATTTGGAAGCATGTAATTATAATGAAACTCGTACATGGTCGTTTTCGACAAATCCAATATGGACATTCCAATATAAATTGGCTTATTAAAGCAAAGTTCCGATTTTTTTAATTCTATAAGCAACAAATTGTTATCAAGTATGGTTCTACTGTGAAATCTAGGACTAGAAATTAAATTTTTCGCACCGTAGCGACCATCCCACGCTTTAACAAATTTAACAATACGATGCTTGCGAATGTTTTGCATTGTTTTACCGTAAGCGGCATTATTAAACAATTTGTATAAATTTATACCAAATTTTGTCTTTGCTTGGGTTCTTAATTTATTATTATGATCGATATAACATTTCAACCAACGAGATTGGTTAAATTTTAATATTTTGTGAATTTTCTTTAGTACGAGACCGTTTTTGAGAGCCTGTTTTAAATTGCGATAGTGTATGACGTATTTTTCTTTATTATACAAAGTGGTCATTAGTTTTGGTAACTTTGAATTGGGGGGCACTCGATGTTCGGCACAAAATGGAAAATCTCTATGTGTGTCATGTAATTTCTGCTGGTATTCCAGGTCTACCTCTAGGATATATCCTTGGGAAGATTCATCTGGAATGTTCATGACATTAAATGAATCAATCTCTTGATGAGACATGCAGTCGAATCCTCCGTAAGGAAGAGGCTCGCACATGGCCTTGCCATAGAGGTTATTGACGTCAAAGTACATGATATAGGAATCATCCCTGGATGAATCGTAGTTGGGCATATATTTATTGTTGGCCTCCGCATATCTACCAACACACACCGAAATTCCACCTCGTATAGCCCGCTCGATAAACATAATTTGGTCAATGTCGCGCAAAAGTTCTAAACGACATTTTGTGAATCTAAGCATGCAATCCCATGTATACCCGGGCATACTGAAATACCACGCCGGATCCAAAACGTGTGTTGCCATACAAGTTTTTCGAAAATTTTCGAATATATCTGCCAGAAGAATAACGTCGGTTTTTAAATACAAATCTGAATACTCGCCTAAATTTTTTATTTCAAACGACTGCCAAACACTTTGTGCGTGGGAATATTTTTCTTCACTAATATTGCTTTCACTTAATATATTATAGAATTCTTCAATCGGGTGTAAAGTTGTTTCATTTAATTTGTCTATATGGTCGATGTAATCGTAACAAAAAATACCTTTTTGCGACAGTAAATTTAATTTTGATTCGTCGAGATCGGAAAATTCTTTTCTTAAAATATATAGTTCATTTTTATCCATACTGGAAACTAAATTATCCAGAGATGCTCCCAAAAATCTAAACGAATCTATAAATCTAAATTTTATGTTATAATCAGGTTCGAAATATGTAAAAGAGATGTATTTTTCCTTATTAACCGGAACTATGGATACATAGCTTTTTTTGCTAAAACCGGAAGCAGGAAGTGGCTATCGTATCCAGAAAGGTTCTGGAATACTACGGGCAATACAAATATTTTTTTAAAATTTAAATTACAAGCCTGATGGGCAAAACCTCTAAATTTACCAGTAAAATGATCATGGTCACGAACAATAACATCTTCTTTTAAAAAAGGTTTTTCACAAATATGACAATGGCTCGACCTTTGATCTAGACTAATTTCACTATCCATTGGTATAATATCCATAAATTTTGAACGAACAAATTTTGATAAATTAGATATTTCCTCCACGAACCAATCAATACAATCTAGACCACGATAACTATTGAAAAATGATATTGAATCATCATAAGAACATTTAAAGTAATATGCAGCACTGTAAGCTTCGTGCTTTTGATATTTCGAGGTTTTATCTGAAATTTTCAAATTTACTTTTCTCAATTGACTCTCAAAATCGGCGTAAATTACAAACGGAGTCCTTTGTTTATATATATGGTTTCGAAATTCAACGTAATCATATTTGGGAAAAGACACTTTATACTCATTGAAACTGGAACACATTGTTTCGTGGTCATGTAGACAAGTTTCGTTATTGAAATAATTCAAACACCTATCGCAAATGTATTTCTTGTGATTATATTTACTGAGCTGTGAGGAAACTAATCGAGAGAAATTTTTAATGTAACAATAGTGATATTTTATTTCTTCATGATCATTATCTTGCGGATCAGGATCAAAATCATTAACTTTGGGATAATATTTATTTTGTATTAACAACAAATTTGAATGTTTTTCGCGTTTTTCTTTTGTTAATCGTGCAGGTAACACGGAATAAAAACTAGTTTTTTCTTTTTTATTAAACTCTAAAATATAAACATTGATGGAAATATCATTGTCTTTTTCAAATTTGCTTATTTTATTCATTTCCATAGGTGTTTGTAAATTTTCAGTTTTCAAAACACTTTTGTAGTATGGATATGAAGAGGGTAAATACTGACGAAAACGTGCTGGAAAGAGTCCGCATACAACTGACCAATAAAAACACGCTTGTTCGTCATTTCTAATGTTAATACAAGGCAACTCAACGAAGGATGACCCGTTACCCATTTCAAATTTATTAATGTTAATCTCTAAATAAATAATATTATTTAAAGCCCACCCGGAATCACGTTCCTGAAACTCTGACATTTGATTTAAAATTTTATCTTGCACATTTTCAACAAACCAATCATTCAATTCTGTTCCTAAATCAACTACAGCATTTCCGGTACTCAGATATTTAACATCAACTTCGCCTTGGACATCATTTTTTGCCTTAATAAATTCACCGCAAAATGTGGTATTTACTTTCAGCAATAAAAATTTCTTTAAAATTTGACTAATTTTTTGTTGAAAAATTGGACGACAATCGTTTAAAAATTGAATTAAATCTTTATGAAGTAAATTAATTATGACACCGGTCTGAACTCTTCCCTGGAAACACGACGCTACCGATTCCCATACAACCATTTCATTTGTATTTGTCTCGCGGCTACTACTTTGTAATCCCAATCCAAAATGCTTATGTTGATAATTAAGAATAATTTTTCTAATAGCTTTCAGATGTTGAATTGTAGTTTGTAATTTTCTTTTTAACCCAATAGATAAATCCTTTTCGTTAGAGACGATTTGGTTGCAAGATTCAATATTTTTATTTAGTCTCCTAAGCCACACATCACTATCTCTAAGAGTAAACTTGTCGGAAATATGCTTTTTTAATTTTTGTAAGGTTAAAATTAAGATTTGCGCTCTATGAATGATCTGCTTTACGCGCATCGTGGTTTATTAAATATATAACAGTAAATAAGACTTACCCTGTATAATATGTTGATTAATTTTGAATTATTTTGAATTTCTTTAAAGAGTTGGGCTTTCCAATATCTTTGGATCCCTCGTAGACCAGTTTGTACTGCCCCGACGCAAAGTGTTCTAGTCTCGGACGGAAAGCTTCTGTCACGCGAGTAGGAAGAAATACTACGGAATTTTCTAATTGCAGCAACACGGAATTGCCAAATTTTGTATTAACAATTTTGGCTCTAGTAATTTTAAACGGAACGCCTATCGGCAATTCATGCAGTTTGACAATCGGCTGCTCAAAATCACCTTCTGCAAGACAGGTTTGATTCAGTTGACTTAAGTCCATCTATAAATTATTATTAATTATTTTATCTCAAAATAAAAAAAATAAAAAAAACTTACGCTTAAGATTGCTGCTATTCTATTTGCGGTTACGGGTTGAGAGTACTAAGATGATCTTTAAGACCTTTATAAAATAATAACAAATGTTAAAGAATTAAAATAAAACAATAAAAAAGGTACTTACTGCTTTTTTGTACGAACACCAAACCACTAAGTTAGCTTCCACGTTGCACGAA